>NC_071667.1:3919204-4220681 GCF_028554725.1 Zeugodacus cucurbitae
CTTTACTTCAACGACCGTTTAGCACAAAACTTTCACGTAGCAAACACTGTTCCGCAAGTAGCCCTAAACCACACGTCGCGACGAGGTCATTCAGGAAGCGCTTGCACTTAAGCACCATACTTTTTAAGATCGTAAACACCATGCACTGTCGAAACACTCCTTCGTGTGTGCAAGAGAAAGCGTTAAGAATTATTAACGGTAATTGTTATGCCGTAAAAACACTACGAAACCACAAAGTGCCACAACATGTACACTATAATTCACAACACGCACAAACACCAACCGTTTAACCAGCGACAAACAACTCGACAGCGATAACACAACAGCGTTGAAGACGTCAACACGCATGCGCAGCTCGTATACTACAAGCCAAACACACACCGAGGCGAAGGTAAAACATAGAGTGTACACACGCGGACGGAGCTGTTGTGGATACGCCTGCGCAGCGCCGAGATTCCTCAACGACTGAAAGTGTCAGCCACAACTGTTGGCGACTCAACACACGTCAACATATGTTGTGACGCAAGTGTGTGTGTGCATGAGCGTGAAACAACAGCAGAAAATGATTGCTGGTGGTGGACTGTTGACTGGACTGGTGGATTGGCGAATGCAAACTGTCGACCAGCAACTGACAACTGACTTTAGCTGGTTGCGACAGTCAACGCAGTCGCAGCACTGCACTGCCACACACTCGAACACAATTGCCGTTGTTGTACTTGTATATTCTTGGCCTGATATTAAATTCTTTGTTACTGGTACATAGGCTGTCTGCCCCGTTGTTGTGCTTACAGTTGTTGTCATTGACACTGAAATGCGAACAAAGTAATGGCACAGTGATCCAACTCGATGGGAAGAAATGTTCGCACGAATACACGACAACAACGCAAACAACAAAGAATGGCATCGTTGCTGTTGCAAACGAAGGCTTACAGTTGAGCTGGCAGGCTGGCTGGCATGCGCTGTTCTCCAGGGCCCAGACGAAGCAACGAAGCACAAGCTACCAACCAACTAACAAAACCGAACAAGCGGCAAAAGAACGAACGAGTCAATTCAGCTGCAAATACAAACGGGCCAACAGGCAGCTCAGAACCAGTGGATCTTCCTCAACGCAATTTAGTGTCTGGTAAGCAAAAGAAAAAGTAACATAGTATCAAAGCAGCGTTGATGAGCGCTGCTGCGACGTAGTAGAATGTGGGTTGAGTTTGACAACATTTACCGTAAATACCTACGGTATTGCCACTAGACGCAGACAAAGGAGTGAGAATTGTACCCACATACCGCTGCAGCATCGTTTACTGCTTCAGTGGAGGAGAAAGTATGCAAAGAGACAGTTTCAGAATCGTTTTAGTGATATCGAGTTGAACCTTAGGGCAATGGGAGCATTGTAGAGGTGATAAATGTAAGTATCTTTTTATTTTTAAGGAGTTTATATAGATTCTTACAATATTCGCGTCGGTTGTGAAAAGATGTGTTGGATGTAGGAAGTTGCAAATGGGTGTTTATTGAAATCATCGAGGTACACCTTATCACATTTCTTTTCGTCTACATATAGTCGCAAGCAGTTCCTGGAATCATGTTAGAAATAAAATATTAAAATAATTATTCTTCGCAGCTGGTGGCAATACAATTGTCATTCCGATTAACTGTTGTAATTACAATCACTGTTGACTAAATTATAACTGGATTTACACTCACTATATATTTTAGGAATCAATTAAAAATTTCTTTCTAACGAATAATCGCTTTATATTACAAGAGAAATGCGCAAGTGAATTCAATTGAAAACCATCAATGAATCATACATATATTAATGGTGAACAAGAATACTCGGGGATTACCAGATATATTTTTGGTGAAACAACATTCAGATTGTCATATTACTCACCTCAACAAATTAGAATGGAATTCTTGGGAAATCCAAACTAATTTGAATAAATATTATGGTAAACGAGAAATGCAGCCAAATGAAGTCGACTTAAAGAGATGGAGAGAACAGGCACACTTAGAATAAAAATTATATATATTTATATATATATGGGACAAGCCCATATTCCCAGATATTCACCATTAAAACGCAATCAAGGAAGCATAAAAAAGTTCAACCCTTTGAGTTTAATAAAGTAGCAACCCACACAAACCAATAAATTAACCACGTTCACCTCAACGAACCCTCAGCGCCGCCTACTCATATGCATGGAGAAGCTGCAATTTGCATCTCTCTGCACGTGTTTGCATGTTTGTAGGCGCTTATTGAATGTGCGCTTACTCTACAAATATTTATGTGCATATGTATGTCTGTCTGTATGTATGTAAAGCACACAGCGATGAAAGATGAACGACTTGTCTTCGAGTAAATAAACGCCAGACGCATGACAGACAGTCAGTCAGACGGGAAGGCAAACAAAAAAAGCCAATTTTGCATGTATGTAAAGGGTGATTTTTTAAGAGCTTGATAACTTTTAAAAAAAAAAAACGCATAAAATTTGCAAAATCTCATCGGTTCTTTATTTGAAACGTTAGATTGGTTCATGACATTTACTTTTTGAAGATAATTTCATTTAAATGTTGACCGCGGCTGCGTCTTAGGTGGTCCATTCGGAAAGTCCAATTTTGGGCAACTTTTTCGAGCATTTCGGCCGGAATAGCCCGAATTTCTTCGGAAATGTTGTCTTCCAAAGCTGGAATAGTTGCTGGCTTATTTCTGTAGACTTTAGACTTGACGTAGCCCCACAAAAAATAGTCTAAAGGCGTTAAATCGCATGATCTTGGTGGCCAACTTACGGGTCCATTTCTTGAGATGAATTGTTCTCCGAAGTTTTCCCTCAAAATGGCCATAGAATCGCGAGCTGTGTGGCATGTAGCGCCATCTTGTTGAAACCACATGTCAACCAAGTTCAGTTCTTCCATTTTTGGCAACAAAAAGTTTGTTAGCATCGAACGATAGCGATCGCCATTCACCGTAACGTTGCGTCCAACAGCATCTTTGAAAAAATACGGTCCAATGATTCCACCAGCGTACAAACCACACCAAACAGTGCATTTTTCGGGATGCATGGGCAGTTCTTGAACGGCTTCTGGTTGCTCTTCACCCCAAATGCGGCAATTTTGCTTATTTACGTAGCCATTCAACCAGAAATGAGCCTCATCGCTGAACAAAATTTGTCGATAAAAAAGCGGATTTTCTGCCAACTTTTCTAGGGCCCATTCACTGAAAATTCGACGTTGTGGCAGATCGTTCGGCTTCAGTTCTTGCACGAGCTGTATTTTATACGGTTTTACACCAAGATCTTTGCGTAAAATCTTCCATGTGGTCGAATAACACAAACCCAATTGCTGCGAACGGCGACGAATCGACATTTCACGGTCTTCAGCCACACTCTCAGAAACAGACGCAATATTCTCTTCTGTACGCACTGTACGCATTCGTGTGGTTGGTTTAATGTCCAATAAAGTAAACTGAGTGCGAAACTTGGTCACAATCGCATTAATTGTTTGCTCACTTGGTCGATTATGTAGACCATAAATCGGACGTAAAGCGCGAAACACATTTCGAACCGAACACTGATTTTGGTAATAAAATTCAATGATTTGCAAGCGTTGCTCGTTAGTAAGTCTATTCATGATGAAATGTCAAAGCATACTGAGCATCTTTCTCTTTGACACCATGTCTGAAATCCCACGTGATCTGTCAAATACTAATGCATGAAAATCCTAACCTCAAAAAAATCACCCGTTAGATAGATAGTGGGTTGCAGTTTTTGCAAAAAACGCACGCCAACAACAACACATAAAATGATCGTTAGTGCCTGTATGCAACGATATGTAAATACGAGTATGTATGCATATACATATACACAGTGCATATTTGCTTAGTTGTTGTGTGTGTGTGTGTTTGTAGCTTTGGAGCCACTTGAACCGGGAAGAAATGAAAGCAGATCATAACAGCATTTTTCAGAGCATCAACAGCGCCAGGCATCAGGCAGCTGTGAAACGCAAGCAAACGTGCTGCTTACTGTACATTGCACGGTCAGTAATAAGGCAGAAACAGAAGATGGTTGATGGAGAAAGAGTGCAGCGCGGAGTGGGGCTGAGTGACACGCAGCTGGAAGGACAACAATGACGCGCAAACGTTGTTGCTGTTGTTGTTGAGACAGTTCCATTTCGCTTTAACCTCTTTGTTTGATGCATGCATTTGTCTGTTGTAGTTGTAGTAATTTTATTATTTCTTCTTTGTTGTGTCGTGCAGTGTGTTAGCGTTTTATTAATCGCTTTTTATACACAATTTTTATACAATTAATAATTTTTTTAATTTACGGCAGCGTACAAGTCTTTCAAGTGAGTGTCTTTGTTATCAGATTGCGCGTTATTTTATATATTTTTCCAATCAGTGGGTATGCTTGTACTGTACAAATAGTGTTTGTGTGTGTGTTGAAATGTGTGCCTTTAATTATTTATTGTATATTAGTGCTGGCTAATTAAAGCTCGAGTGATTATATTAGCTACTTGAATAGTGTCTGAAATGCTATTTAAAAGGCTTGATCGGATTCTTAGTGACTCGGTTTCAGCTTGGTTTCACTATCCAAGTTCATGACCAGCAATCAATAGATCGTGTGTTCAAAATTATGAAATCTTTACAAGGTTCTACTGAAATTATTCGAAGTAGATTTCTTGAGGCCAGACTTTTGACTACGGCATTGCAGGCTTCCTCTTACTCTTACTCTTTTGATAATCGAAAAAATAGAGCAAGCGATTTTAGTTTTGACTCCAAGTTTGTAGAAATCAAAGAACTACATTATTGTTTGTAATACATTTTGACAGCTGTCATAATGGAATTCATTTCATATTTATTAAAAATGACTTATGTTAAACTGATCAGTACATTATGTATGGCTGAAAAGAAGCGATGTGTCTTCTCTGCGGTGCCAGCACACACGCAGTCAATATCCGTCAATTCACAGCCGCAGTAAAGAGTTAAAAGTAAAGCAGGCAAGACAATATCAATATTCCACTTAAAAAAAGGAAATAATTATTTACAGAGCAACAGGAAAAAATATTCTATATGAGCAGAAACTAAAAATAAAATGCCAAACAATTCGCAGTCATTCAACTTGAAATCTGCAACATGTGCGCCATGCCACTCGCATTGTGAACGCCACAGAATTTCTCATGAAAAGTGAGTTGCACACAAACGGACAGAGATGTACAAATAAATTGGCAACACATGCCCAACAGCGGTGGCACCACGACCGCAGCACTCTTACAAACAACAACAATAACAACAAGTAAATGGGCACAAAATGAAGCAATGAAGCCATCGAACGCCAAAGCGTTTATTATTTTAAGTTCAAAGCAGATATGTAGATATGTACATAAGCAGACATTGTATAAGGCAAGACAAATCTCGAGCGTCTGTGTTTATCTTAAACGCACGCGTACGATCGGAACGCTTAAAGAGGCATGCCAGGCCATTAGCCTTCTTTCTGCCACGCGGACACTGGCTTGCCATAGGAGTGACAAGGGCAAACACAGTCGAGGGAGAAGGTCATTCGGACGGACGAAGTAAGCAATAAGAAGGCGGTGATGAGATTGAGCTTAACCTTCAGATTAAACTATATATTTGTATGCTGGTATACTGGTGTGTAGTTGTTACCCAAACAAGCCACTTAAATTAGTAGAGCAGCCAATGTGTGGCAGAGGTCAGTGCGCAATTATCCAGCAACATGCTGCAACATTATACAAAAAAAAACAAGAACAAGAAAAGAAGTCGCGCAAAGCGTAAAGTAAAAATAATAACAAAAACAAAGAACAATAATTGAACAGGCGACAATGAATGCATTGCTGAGTGATATGATAAAAAACACACAGAAAATAAAAAATAAAAAACCAAAACAAATACAATAAA
The DNA here is from genome assembly GCF_028554725.1 of Zeugodacus cucurbitae. Classification (NCBI taxonomy): domain Eukaryota; kingdom Metazoa; phylum Arthropoda; class Insecta; order Diptera; family Tephritidae; genus Zeugodacus; species Zeugodacus cucurbitae. The sequence continues at coordinate 3,925,107 of NC_071667.1, forward strand.
ATAAAATACAAGAGCGTTAAAGACACATAACAACAATCAAGAGCAAGTCAGTAAAGCAAGAATTTTTATTAGCTGCCAGACATTTGTCTGGCCGAGTTGTGAAAAAATACACACTTCACAAAGCTACAAGCATACATACAGAGGTAGTTACAACTGCATGTGAAACATAGCATTCATATGTATTTATTTACACTTTAGTATGTATGTATGTCTATAAACTGCATTCGTTAGTATTTTTGCGCTCGAGCACTTCAAGTGCATTCCTATTGACAGTGTCTGCGTCTTGTGGCATGTGGCATGCAGCATATGCACTGAATGTGTGGCGCTTACAAAGTGCATTTTTAGTTTGCGTTTGAAGCTATATTTATAGCGCGTTGCATTTGCGGTTTGTGTGTTATGCTTTATATTTATTTTGTATATATTTAGCTGTTTCTAAGTTGCCTGTCAATCAGCGATTTTTAGCGCGCTCGTGCAGACAGTCGCGAAGTGTTGGTCAGCATAGTTAGTATAAGTAACGGTTAACCTATTATAGGCCAACTGAAGTGGGGTGTACTTTAGTTTGCCAAGATTTACAGAAGACTATTTATATAAGTAGTACATGCGAATTTGAGTTCGAGAAGCCTTTCTAAAGGTATTTTTTGTTGCAGTCGTGATTTAAGCCTATGACTGCACAGATCGAGGCTTCCATTTAGTGAGGGATAGTTTATTTTTAATTTTGGTTCCCATATCAACAAAACCAGAAATTTAACGCGATCTGACACAATGGAGGTTTAAGAATCTTCTGACGAAAACTACATTTTTAAGGAACATTACCGACACTTTCAACTTAATTCCAGACCAACCTCAAATTGTGGTTATTTACACATGGCACATGTGAACACAATTTCATACCAATAATTCACAGGAAATTTCAAAATTCCGCAATTTACTCTTGTGCAAGTATTATGCGCAGCCATACACTAACACCAATAACGACTGGGTACCCGTATGGGACTCTGGGCCTTCGGAATGTGTCAACATGCTTTTTCCATTTCCCTTCAGTGACACGCCGTCACCCATGCGCTGGCCAAAGCGAGACGCACAGTCCGAGCGTCAGACAGCTGTCTAGGAATGACCATGACAGTCTATTATAGCACTACGTACATACAACAGTTTATTTATAAATATATTTTTGTTATATTTGCTGTTGTGCGTAAGCTATTCATGTCTAGAATGAACGCGTTGAATCGTAAATTATAAATAAAAAAAAACGGTATAAGCGAGAAAAAGAATATATCAACAACACTGACTTTGACTGCGCCTGCGTTGCGCTTCAACAGACATTGCCTAGATTTGGCTTGAGAATTGTCGCGTTCATTGTCATTTGTTTTAATTGATTATGACTTTGTAAAGCTGCAGCGACTGACATTTTAATTAAGTCATAATTTCCTTAACAAAACTGGAGAGTACAACTACATATGTAGTAATTATGAGTATGCAGCTTGTCAACAAGTCTAAAATAGCAAATTAACTTTGAAAAGCTGTTGAAAAAACAACGGAATAGATGGCTTTCAATTCAAAAGGCAGGCATTGTGTGTACGGTTAGTTGAGTCTATGCATGGTTAAGCTGGGTTCAGATTGTATGCGTTAAATTTGTTCTGTGTTTCGAATTTGGTATTTCAGCGTGTTTCGATTTGTTGCGGAATAATATAGAGGCATAGGAAATATAAATTTTTTTTTAAATAAAAAGTTATTGTCTTAATACTCACACTTCAGAAATTCTTAAAATCGACTTATGTTTTTAGTTGAATTCAAATATTTAAAATAGTTTGAACTCAAAATTGCATTCACCGCTCTAAAATGTTCTTTGTATGTGCTGAAAAAGCGCTCTCTGTCAAGTATGGATTACTGTGCCTGTGGCGTGTTGCGATCCGAGAATGAATTACTCTTCAGCTATGCACAAAAGAATCTCACTGCCATCCATCTCACAGTATTTCCATAACAAACCAATATTTCAGTTATTTTTCAATATTTATTTCTTATTTTTTATTCCAAGTCTCAATATATGTATAGTAAATTTGCATTTGTCAATCCAATCGCGCAGCTGCAGCGTCGACGTGAGTACAAACGAGTACAAGTGCCTTCAGCCATAAATGGGTATTGTTCGCAAAAGGATATTGACATCTTGTGTTGTCAATCAATTGCAGCGGAAAAAATCATTTTTTTTTATTATTAAATGATGAAGACAGAGCCACTGGCACACGAACTCGTTTTTGCCTTTTATAGTTTTTACATATTTTTTCTACATGAAATACTTTTGCTAAACCATTGTTTATTGCTGATTTTTTTTCTTATTATTGTTGTTGTTGTTATGTTTTTTCATGCTTAAAATATTTACGTAGTAAAACCAACAGTGACATGAGCAATGCACAGATAAATAATTTATGATGAGAATTCAAAAGTCACGTCTAGCGGATACTTGTGCGCATATGTACATATATATTTAATATTTATATACAGTTAGATGAAAAGATATGCAAAAACGCTGAATGCATTTGATTTATATCGCCTTATAAATTTATAATAAATTAGTTGCTTGGCAAATAACATGCTGAAGTTGCTGTAGCACCATGACTACTAGAATACAATGCAAACTGCCGGTTTCCTGTTGTTGTTGTTGTTGCTGTTGTTGCTATTGGTATAATTAATGAAACCGTTTTTTGTTCTATTTTAATTATTATCTGACTTGCAGTTTGCAATGTTTTCATTACTAATGTGACAAGACAGTCATTGCTGTCAAGTAAGTCGCTACTGACTTCAATCTAAAAACGGCTAATTGTTGTCTACTTGAAAAGAAAAGATTTAATACAAACCGCTTTAATTCTTTCATGCTATATACCAAGTCAACTGGTAGTTCCGGCTTTAAGGAATATTTACAAAAAATATGAGATTTTAGGTGTGCAGAGATATACATAATACAGAGAGAATCGTTGCAATTTTGGGTAAGTAAGGAAATTGAGGATACTTTGATTCCAAAATTATTATAAGCAAAAGTTAAGATACTCTCAATTTTTTTTTTATTTCATAAACTGTTTGAGAATTTATTGTCATTCAACTCTAGATTGAACATTCAATGGTTTTTCAACCATAAACAGTGACTAAAGACTAGAAGGGATTGGACTTCACAGTGGCAAGAGAATAATAAACTATATAATCTCTATTTTATTCAACAGAAGATTCCAAGAAGAGTACACTACTTTTCAAACTCATTAGTTCGACTAAGCGAATCATTACTGTACTAAAATTTTATATTTGTACACAAAGCTATTTTTGTAATTTCATGGACCCAAAAACCCCTTACACAGCCGACATAGAAATGCTGACACACAGAGTATTCTAATTCTCTCGCCTCACCTGTCGAAATTCTTTAGTTTATTACAACTAGATTATAGGCATACAAATCGTTTCACTTTTTCGCACATTTTCTCTTTAAAAACTGTAAGAGCCTCTGTTGAAAGCAAGACACATGAAAAGCAAAATTATCTCATTTATTTTTATTTTTAGAACTAACTAAAAGCAAAAAGGCGTGGCAATCTACCTCAGTATGTAAACTAGCTGAGGTGTGAAAAAATCAGAAATTAAGTAGAAAGCAAACAAAAAAGATAAAAAGATTACGCTACCGGTGAGTCTGCTGATTCACAGGCCGTCGACTCATGCACAACGAAATTGAGGGGAGTCGTCGGCGTATACAGAAGACCAGAAGACCCGAGCGGCTAGTGAAAGTGTGTGCTTAGAAGTGTTTGGTACAGGTAGAAAGGCTAAATGTATTGGTTGCTAAGAGCCGGCAGCGATGATGGCTGTGCGGATTGATCAAAAATACATTTCAATTGAGAAAAATATATACACAAATGTAAAAGTATTTACAAATGTAAGCAAAGTATTTTTTATGGAAAAGTCCATTTAGAAACAAAGATATACGTCGGATTACGAGCTTCGACTTTTTAAAGTTTTGTTTCGAATTTTTCATAGTAAATTATAAATTTATTACATAATTGTGGGCGAATGAAAATAGAATGTGCGAAAGGCATTTTAATTAACTCAGAAAATACAAAACTTCGTTTCATACCTACACGAACACAATGCATCAGGTGAAGGAAGACTTTGCATAAAAATGTCCCCCACTTTCGTTGGCATACCGAAATGCTCCACAGTGCCACCGTCTAATTGACAAATTTTGAGTTGTTTGAGTTTTTGTCTTTCGAATTTCTGCATGCAAAGCCCTGCCGTGGGGTCGCCAAGTCATTGACTCCAGGCAAACCATTGCGCATACGCAAATTTCATTCAATTCGCCTCTTATGCTTTGGCGCTTGCCGTTGCCCCTTTGCGAGTCAATGATTTATGCGTTTGTCAAACTTGTGTGGCTCATTGGCCTGCCATTGCAATTTTTGGGTAAATTACTCTTTCCTTTTTTCGTTTTTCGTACATTATTTTAAGACAATATTAAAAATACATTTCCTTCCGCATGAATTCGAACATTTTGATTTATGTGTCATTATTGCGAAAGGCAAAGCGACAAAGGCAACAAAAAGGAAATTGGCTAAAATTGGATTTCGCGTGAGTAAATTCGCAATTGCCGACAGTGATATATTCTTTCGACGACATAAAGACTAATACGTTTCTACGATATGCGAATATGAAAGGCTTGAAATATGTGGAGCTACCCACGTGTAGAAGCCATTATACTTATATAGCACATATGCCTTGCTATATGCTTTTCGCGCTATAGAAGGTTATTAATAAATATAGTATGGTATATATGGATATGTATCTAGTATCTATAATGTGTTTCAATCACTCAAGTCATGCCGTTTATGCGCCCATTATCCCTCATTAAGCGCGTAATCGTTGTTAGCCATATAATTTAGTTTGCCATAACTTGTGGCTGACGCGGCCGACTCGTAAAGGCAAGCCGCTACAAAGTCAAAGTCAATGCGCGTTACGAAACAAAACCCATTCATAATGCCGGCCGTCTGTTGTCCATTATCTCATACCCATTACATTTCTTTTTAATTGCTATTCGTATTCGGTTTTTTTTCTTAGTTCAAAACTATTCTTCATTAATATAACAGTCATTCAATGCGTGGCAGCTTGCCCGCCTACAACGCCGCACCTCTTCACAGCTCAACTTAGTCATACAAGTAGTTGGGCCTTTGTGTTTGCCTTTGCCAGTATTTGACGCGGCTGTCAATTAGTTTTGTACCGCCTATACCCCACCCACCTTATTCGATTTTTATTGTAATTTTTTCATTCATCGCCTGTCACTTTTGTCTTCTTGATAAAGTGAATTATTGCTTTTAAATCGCTTCAAGTTTATTCTTTTCTTATTTGGCTTTTATTTATGCGAGGTTTAATTTTAAAATTATATTTTTTGTTTTTCATTCTTCCATTCCCGTTAGTCATAAATTACATTGTAATAGTTTACTTTGGCAATTATACTTTTTTCTATGGCATTTCTCATCAAGCATATACATATATATTAATCTTCTATAGTAACAATGTATTTTCAATTAACTCTTAGCGCGCTTAAAATTGCAGACTCAAACCGCTTAGCACAATTCCTGAGAACACTCCGGGTTTTTAAAACAAATTCAAAATATTTTGATTTTATAATTTGTGGGAAGAAGTGTAATCATAATCAGCATGAAACCCCATTCTACTCCTAAGTAGCTTAAGCTATATTATAATAAGTGGATATTTGAAAGCTCGAAGTCATAAATTCAATCCTATTTTTAGTAATCAAGTCTTACCTAGAACTAGTAATTCAATTTTCTTCTTTATTTAAAATTTTCTTTTAAAATATTTATAATATTAGGTCTACAACTTTGCTTCCGCAAATTTCCAATAGATGTCTGGGGTCAAGCACTGGTCGGTTAAATCGTTTTATATCGATCTTGGACATTTGTGTCAACATTAACCCAACAAAATATTTGTATTCTGTTTGCATCCCAAACTTATTCTCAACTGAAAATGTCACTTTTTGAGCCGAATTCTCGACATTTGCGGGAAATTTTGCTTTTCTTTTTCAATTCCAAGAAAAGTACGGCTGAGGCTCATCGACATTTGTAACCGTTTTTATACAAAAAAATCCCTTAAATTTACAAAAAAGCAAACGTTGTAGACCTAATACAAACATATTTTCTTGGAAATCCTGGTGACGAATGTATTGCTAATCAATTATAAGAGACATTTTCTTTAGAAAATTTGTTGAAATTCGTTTTACTTTAAAACATAAGAAAATATTGTTTATGTTTACTCACGCATGTATTAGAAAATGTAAGGCATTAGCAAAAATTCAGATGTACAAACCTGAAAGAAGAAGAAGAAACATTTTCAGTAAGAATTTATGTAAGATGAATATACTTATAATATTGGAAGCTAATATATCATGATAGTAAAATATTTCGAGATCTCATTAAAAATCACATTTCAAGATTTTTTGGTCATTTCATTTTCGCATTCATTATATTTTGTTGGTAAATCGCTGTAAATTAACATACTCTCCAGCATTCACTGGCTGACCTAATTGAATATCAGTATCTTTATGTTTATTTTAAAATATTTCCAATTACCTCCACATATATTCACATAAGACACCTCAATTTACGAATTTATGTGCTGTCATTTATTAAAATTTAATTGATAATAAACATGATTTAAAACCATTAATGAATTATTAAATTTGCAATGCATACGTTGACGCTTATCTGCTGTGACGGATTTATGTCATTAAAATATTTCATTACTTGACAGCATTTACATACAAACATGGAGGAATGCAAAACACTTTCATATTTATACTCTCGCAACCTGTTGCATAGAGTATCATAGTTTTGTTCACATAACGGTTGTTTGTGTCACCAAGAAATATAAGAGTTAGATATGGGGATATATATACATAAATGATCAGGATGACGAGTAGATTTGAAATCCGGATGTCTGTCCGTCCGTCTGTCCGTCTGTCCGTGCAAGCGATAACTTGAGTAAAAATTAAGATATCTTAATGAAAGTTGGAACACATGTTCCTTGGCATCCTGAGGAGGTTGCTTTCGAAAATGGGCAAAATCGGTCCACTGCCGGGCTTGGCGTCGCCCACTTATGGGTCAAAAACCATATCTCAAGAACTATGAACTATTGGAATGAAATTCGGTATATAACACTTTCTTGACACCCTGATGACACGGGTGGAATATGGGCGAAATCGGTTCACAACTACGTCTACTTCCCATATAACCCAATTTTGAATTCCATCTGATTCGTTCACTTTATAATGTATTCATAAGGAACCAATGAAGCTAGAGGAATAAAACTTTACACAAATACTGTATTTGAGCTGTGACATCACTTGAGGAAAAATTGTCAAAATCGGACCATGACTTTTCAAGGCCCCTGATATCAAGCATGAAGAACTCAGTGCCTAAGGTTAATTTTTCACCGAAAATATAGGTAAATCCCTCAGATATTTTAATGTAATTCATTCCCTCTGAATTTTTGTCTTATAACAGTTTCTCTCTGTACCTGAAATGGTAAAAATCGGGACATAATTTCCCCCAGATCCTATACACCTAATTATAAGTAATATTAAATTAAGTGATCGTATAGTCTTCGATACATTGTATCTTGGTGGTGAAAACGAGTGAAATCGGTTTAGGAATTACCTCAGTCCCCATATACTATTTATAATGGTTTTCGTTATTCTATTGAACTTTATGCCGAATATATGGGTCGAATTGTGTTGTCTTTATAAAATTACATCAATAAATTGCGAGAGTATAAAATGTTCGGTTACACCCGAACTTAGCCCTTCCTTACTTGTTTTATGCTACATTCGACCAAGACCGATTTATTCCAAATATTAATTGTCGGCTTAATCGGTGTATCACATTTCATATCATTTAATTTTTTATTTTTCGCAAATAAAAGTACCATTGATAATAGAGTGAGGAGTTGAAAGTGAAGGATGTAAACTGAATTTTACGATTATATTATTTAAATTTCTTTGAACTAGTTTTTGTATATTTTGTGAGGTATAAAATATATGTCATAAATGTTTTTGAGTGAAAATTATTTATTTCACAAATTAAATCAACAACTGCAAGACCACCTGAAGAACTGAAAGTTATTAACAGCTGCATTGAAATTTACATTTTACACACATACACACTAATACAATATGAAGGAAATAGATCAGGTGTTAATACTTATATACATAAGTCTTCTCTTTCACTAGTTGACTTTTGGCTTTTGGCAACAAATCACATTCCACCCACTTGGGTGCGACCAAAGACATTTTTGCTTTGACTTTGAAGCAGCGCACAAACACACACACATGTACAGGGCAAATAATAAAAATAAATTACACATTCTTATATATATACAAATGTATAAATTTGGTAAAATTAAAAGTAAATGTTAGATAATCGAAAGTTGGCGAACGAGCCAACATATGATGCTTTCAACCAGCAGTTAAAGAATCACAGCACTGACGGCCGCCTTTAGCATTAAATTAAGCAATTTTGAAAGAATTTATCATGCAAAGAAAATATTACAAATGTATTTATATATTTAAATGTTAGTCTAGTAGGAAATAAGAAGAATTCGTCAGAACTGAAATATTTAAAAAGGCAAACCTAACCGTTAAAGTTGAAGATTGCATATCAATTGAGTTCATGTAGCGAGCTTCACAAAGTCTTATGTATTATAATTATATAAAAAAATATAAAAAATGTATCGCTTTTTGTACTAAATTATGATATAGTGATGTTGCCATCCACTAATAGTTGTTTGAACCCTATAACTTTTGTATTTAATTAGAGTATCATACATTCTCATTTTTAAATCAACAAAAACAATTAAATGAATTTATTGCTTACAGGCGCGTTCAACAGTGCGTGTTAAAAGTATACTCATTGGTGAGCACAAGCGTATCGTCATCAATAAAATTTATTGCCACCAAATGTTGCACAATAATTGTAAAGCATGCGTAAAACGAGTTTTGGCATTCAATTAGCAATGCTTTGAGAAAACTGCCATACTAACAAATTATAGAAGTTGTTACTTTTTTTTATTAATTTTTGAATTAAAAAAAAAACTCCACACGAAATAAAATGAAATGAATCGAAACTAAGTAGGGTGGGTGTGGCGATTTATGCAGCGCGTCGAATTAAAGCCACTACTCTGGGTGGGAGTGTCGACTGTAAGTCTCAACTGCGTACAACCAAATACTATTACATGATCGCGTACACACAAATGTTCATATGTATGACATGTGATACTGCCAAAAATGTATGCGATGCGTCAACGGCAGTGGCGAAGGCAAAGGCGGAGCGCGGCGCGTGCGTAACGGTCAATGCACTCAAACGATGTAGACGTTAAAGTCGATGAAGGCATAACAGAGCGCAAAAAAGTAGTGTGTGCACAGCAAAGAAATTTAAATAGGAAAAATAAAAAATAAAATGTTAAGCGAACGCAAATTCGTACACATAAAAATGTAGTGGCAACATTTGTGAATTTTTATAAGCTTTACCAGTCGTTGTTGTTGTTGTCGTTCACGCCCGCCGTCAGCGCCTCAATTGGTTTTTGCGTCAGCAGCAATTTCGGCGGAAATTGAAAGTAATCGAGAGAGATTAGCCAGTTGTGACTGTCATTTTTAATTGGAGTTGGTGATAGTGGAAATTAAAAACCTCGAAAAGAGCACAACAACAACAGCAAAAAAATGTATATGAGCTTAGCACTGTTAATTTATGTGGCAGTTAAAATCGATTTATAGGCCGCCTCGGGTGGTGTAAGCTGCAAACTATGAACACTATACATACGCACACATATGCAGAGTTGCATGGCAGCTCAAATTACACATAAAACAGGTCATAAATTTTCGAATTAAAGGAATTTTAAATTTAATTTTCTCAGTAGTTCGCATGTGTGCCAAAATATTGAAAAATATGCATTTCTGTGTGTACGTACATTTGCATTTATAAATAAGCAGTTTACTTGTTTCACGCACGGCTTGACAAGTGGAATGCGTTGGCTGCTGGCTGCTGGCAGAGAAGTGAAATGCATACTTTTTATGGTGATTTATGTATTTGATAAGCTCGAATAAATTATAAATTTATTTAAGGCTATAATGTGCTTGCAATGTGTTCACAGGTGTCAAAATTGTTAATAAAATTTTATTAATTAAAAGTTAGAAAAATAATAGCTGAAATATGAAACCCATACGAGTCATATTTATCAACTTCCTGATTATTCTATGAAAACGTATAAAAAGTCTTTTCTATTATCCAAAAAGACTTATTAAATAAATATATTTAAATATTCTAAATTCTTGCAAAAAAAAAAAATTAAAATAAAAATTAAAATTAAAATTTCATTGGCCACTTACAAATGAAGCAATATTTTTATACAAAAACTTGCAAAGATTTGCTCTCAACTACAGTAGATAGCGTAATTCAAATGGCCTTTGCACGAAATTAAGTAGGATTGTGTAGAATAAGAATAATTAAAACAAATTTGAAACAAGCATGCTTGTGTATATACTAAGCGCTTACAAGCTATAAACTATTTATAACATAAAACTTTTACAACCAAACATACAAACACACACACTCACGCGAAGAAGACTCTTATGAGCATCAACACAACTGTAACATTTTTCCCACATTTAATACATTTGTGTGCATATATTTAATTATCTTGCTGATTGATGTGGCGCCGCATCGCAATGGCCCCCGCGTCTTCTCACGAGCGCGTCGCTTCCTCACCACACTCTCTATCTATACAATTTGGCTTGCAACAGACGGTGATCGTTTATGGAATTGGCGCCGAGGTTGTCGCCTTATGACAAACGTCGCTGCACTCGTAATATGCCCATGCATGAGTAGCCGAGCACAACAATTAATAAATTTAATAAGAAGTCAGCAGTGAGCACAAGGAAAGGCTGGCGCGTTGATGCTGTGGCGATTAACAAAATTTCTTTATGTTCTTTTGCTGTCTTTCCCTGCCGTGCCGCACAGCCGGCGATTAACCATTTTGAATACCATCCATCAACGTGTTTAAATGAGCGCGCATTTCGTAATCGCTGGCTTTGACGGAAGGCCGCTTTTGGCGTTGCCATGCTGTTTGAAGTTGCGCGCCGTCGCCGCTTGAGTGAGTCTGTGGTATGTGAAATGCGATATGTGCACTTAAGTGGTTGGTTTTGGGACTTTCAATTTGGTGAATTGTCAAAGTAATCCATTTAAATGAAATGCAAATAAATTTAATGAACTGTGTAAATAATACATTCGCCATGATTGATTAGCGACTGTCTGATTATTAAGTACGATTTACGAAACTACAATCTTAATTAATGGAGAACTCGTATGCGAAAGTGGAAGATTTTCAAAAAAATCGTATTCTCCATAATCCACAAAGTTAGGAAGAGCCGAAGAACGCGAATAACTACGAATAGAGAGTCATTGACCAGACTCCAAGAATATTCGAGAAAAGGAACCTGCTAAAAATGTATGGAATTTTTGATTATGAGCTTTAAAGGAGAAACAAAAAACTGATTATAGATTCGTTAGAAGTCACAGAACTAGTTAAAGCACACTTAAAAGCTTTTCTTTATTTGAAAATTCCACAAATAATATTTTATTCTAAGCTAAAATATTTCCTTAAATATTAACATATATATTTTTTCAAACACGTGCTATAAATATTGTTGGCAAGCAGCGCCCCATAATATCCATTCTACTTACACATATGCTTTATGTATCTGTATTCTAGCTGTAACCAACGAGACAGAAAATAAAATGAAATAAAAAATCACAGTCTCGTCGGCCAAAGAAAAGCGAAAAGAAAATTTTTGTAAAATTAAGGAAAATTAAAAATAAAACTTTAATGACAGTGAGTGTGTAGAAACCTGCTACAGAGAGCCAAAGTTTATAGAACAGCGAATTGCTCATGTACTTATTCAATTAATTATATCAAAATTCTAGAAATGTTGGAATTCAATTCTTGCCCTCCGTGGAAGACTGTTTTAAGTCATAAATTCTTTTGGTGAATAATATTTGTGTGAAAATGTCTCGGAGGCCACCAAACCTACCACTAATTGCTCGATTCAAATTAAAAGGCCACATGCTTATATGAAAAATCAAACAAATCATGCATCCCACATGCCAACTCATGGGAGCGCATATAAATTATATCCGGATTTGTATACCGACAGACAGACATGAATATTTCTCAGATCGTCACTAGTGTATACGTCAGCACTTGATTAGAGGAAATGTGAAAAAGTAAGAGCATAAAAACTAAAATACTCGCGTAAGACATTTAGTCTGCTCGGTTGAGATAGCAAAATTGGCACTCATCAAGAGAAGACTGTTTCATATAAATACCTTAGTATCGTTATATATATATCTATATAACCAAACGAATATATAAGCATGCATTTGTTTCTGAAATTATATGGATACTTATATGAGATTATTTAACTTGTGGTTCTTCGTGAAAAGCCTTTATAAATATTTATTTATGTGCAATATATTGCCACTAATAGTTTAATACGTACATATGTATAACAAAATAATAAATATTTTGGGATTTTTATAAGTATCTATGTCAAGTGTAGTGCGTCTGCTCAACTCTGCTGACTTGAGCCTTTTTTATCTGCTATGCGATGATTTTTCCACACACTTTTTATTAAATGGAATTTCTGCGCTACAAATCTATATTTATACCGACCATAATTTAGTGGACTCGTTGAGGCATAACTAAGATGTGCAGTGATGTCAGCGAGGTCTTTGGGCTTAACTTGTGCAAAACTATACAAATATAATTCAGACAATATTCAAGGTTTGTTTTTGTTTAGAGTGGATGAAGACGATTGCAGTATTAAGAGAAACTCCTAAAACCTTTAAATGCTAGCGAAATCGTACAATTAAATGCTTTTCATAACATTCAACTTTTATTACAAATTTATTTAGTAGCTAATTATATCCATAACAATTATTGGTAATAAGATCTCTTTAATCCAGTCTGAATTCGTTGGGGCTTTCCGTTAGTGCTATCAATTGCTTTAGAAGTGGCTGCCATAAGCGCCATGGTGGTAGGCCTGAGGATGATGGGCATGACCGATCTTCTTGACAACAGCGTTGAATCCATTATGATCGTCGGCAGTGTATTCGACAACGCGAGTTGTGCCATCAGCTTCCTCCACGGTATATCCGCCTAGCGTTCGGAATAAAATAGTGAGATTTGTTTGAAATTATTTTTAATAATATCAACTTACCCTTGACATGATCGCCATCACGTTGCTCCCATTGGCTCTTGTGATCACCGGTATGTGTGTCCTTTACACCGTAATCGAAGGCGTATTTGGGGTAGTGGTGAGGTTCATGGTGTTCGTAGTGGTGATCGTGCAGATCATGGTGAGCATAACCATGTCCAGCATATGCCAGGTAGTTGTCGTGGCTGCCATAGCCGTGGTGACCATCGGTGTGCTGTACAAGTGAAGCGTAACTGGAGGCGTGTCCATGTGGAATATATCCTGCGGAGGCGACACCAAAGAGTGCGGCAGCGGTGAGGGCGATACACGAGATGATTTGCATTTTGTTGATTTGGATGGATATATTGAATTTAAAACTCGGTTGCTGGATTGTGAGTGCTCACTAACTCTGTGTGAATGCAGTGGTTGACTGATATCGAATTGCAGTTTTGAGTTGCTATTTATATTCGAACTTATTAGTAAAAATTTGTATATTACCTACTTGATTCTGAAGGTTTCAATCGCAAATTGTTTCACTAAAGAGACCGAATTAGTCTCTTAACGAGATATGCAAAGTTGAATTTCAGTATAAAATAATTATTATTGAATGTGTTAGAATGGCTTTTTCGCAGCCCTTACTCCACTAATTGCTTCAACTTTCAAATACTTAATTTGAATACAAAACTTCATAATAAGTATTTTGATTGTCTCAACTAAAATACTGATATGTTAAACATATTTGTTTCGTTCACTTTGACTATTTTCGTTGAGCGCTTTAATAGCCGAAAGTGAAACAATAATAGAACCAACAAAGCGCTCGCATGTGTTGATCGCTTAATTGAAGCGTGAACGGATTCAGGTAGTATAACGTGCAGCTAACTAATAAATATAGCACAAAGGTGTTGAACTAATAATAATAAAGCGTTGTTGTTAGTTACTGTCATGAACTGGGTTGGTCGGTGGGTCGGCCTCTTAGTCACCGTTGAACAACTTGTGCGCTTGGGTGGCTCTGGAATTTGCAAAGCGACCTTGCAAGGAGTAAGTGATTGCCTTCAATCCACCAATCGATTGGTGTTAATGCTTTATGGACTTTCAATTTTTTTGTATTTTAGCAATTAATAATTTAAAACACACGCACTAAGAACGCGATTGAAAATATACTTGTAATTAAGGAAAAGAATTTGGTATAAATAGGCACTGCACTCAGCTGTTTGGTATCAGTTAGCCATTGGCTTCAAACAGTGTTACTAAACAGTAATATTTCAGCTTTTGCAAATAAACTTTAAATTTTAAATTCAAAATGCAAATCATCTCGTGTATCGCCCTCACCGCTGCCGCACTCTTTGGTGTCGCCTCCGCAGGATATATTCCACATGGACACGCTACCAGTTACGCCTCGCATGTACAGCACACTGATGGCCACCACGGCTATGGCAGCCACGACAACTACTTGGCATATGCTGGACATGGTTATGCTCACCACGATCTGCACGATCACCACTACGAACATCATGAACCTCACCACTACCCCAAATACGCCTTCGATTACGGTGTAAAGGACACACATACCGGTGATCACAAGAGCCAATGGGAGCAACGTGATGGCGATCATGTCAAGGGTAAGTTGATATTATTAAAAACAATTTCAAACAAATCTCACTATTTTGTTCCGAACGCTAGGCGGATATACCGTGGAGGAAGCTGATGGCACAACTCGCGTTGTTGAATACACCGCCGATGATCATAATGGCTTCAACGCTGTTGTCAAGAAGATCGGTCATGCCCACCATCCTCAGGCCTACCACCATGGCGCTTATGGTTATGATCATGGTCATGCTGGCAGCTACGTTGAGATCAAGCAACACCACTAAGCGTAACCTCTGGCGAACTCAAGCGAATTTAACGGAAATATTTTTGAAATGAAACCCTCTTGTTGTGACTAGAAATTGTTTTATATTATATGTGTATCTATATATTTATTAATAAAATTTGTGATTGAATTAAAATCGTTACGAAGAATGTTGTGATCTCAATATAAGCTATGTAGGGATGCCCACCTACGAAATCTTGGAAGTGATTTCGTTGAAATGATCTTTCTAAAAATTTTAATTATTTTCCATCTATCAGCTGAAATTCTGAATATATTATATAAATATTTTTATATAGATACGCATATTTCTGTCGCATTTTTGTATTTCCTCCCTCATACTCAGACTCATTGGGGAGTAATAAATTATCAGCGAAATTTCACTTTTATGTTGAAACTTTTTATTTTATTTTTTAATTTTTTATTGACGTTTTGTTTTTGTTATAGCAGGAATTTAGTTTTGCTGTTTTCTAATTTTAAATTGCCAATTTCTTATATTTATTTCATTCTTTGACAATTTCAAATTCTCATAAATTTGTGTCGATAATCTATGACTAAAGCGAATGGCAGCTCAATGTCGCAGAGAATAAAATGTAAAATCGGCGTTTGATGTGAAAACTATTTCCGTCCGATTATTGACGAATAAAATAAATATGTATAAATAATTAAATTTTTACTATTTGTTTTTCAATTATTTGCCACTACAAATTCAATATGTATTCGCTAAATATTTATGCAGATTATTTTTAGCGCAGGGTGTGCCTTCCAGCGACTAGAATACACATGCCCAGCATATAAATTTACAGATGCAATATTTATAATAGTACACATGTAAGCACTTTGAGCAATTCGCTAAATTAAAAATTTCAAAAACAAAAAAAAAACACAAAATAATTACAGAAAACATTGAAATTCAAATGCCAAAATTTCATAACGAATCGGTTGTGCGTGTTCATTTGATTAAACAATGCGCGAAAAACTTGCCATTCGAATTTATTCACATTTGCTGTTACTTCAAATTGTATGCACAGTTAATTCTAATTCGCTTTTATTATTTTGGAGAGAGAAATACTGTCAAAAATAGCTGCAATTTAAATGAAAATCCGATCAGCTTTGGTGGAAAAATGCATGACTACATAAACATTTGATATAAAAACGAAAACAATTTTTGCAAAAATTACATTTCGTATTTCACATCACATTGCAGCGTTTATTGTTGTTGTTGCACGTATGCATATACAAGTTGTGCGTTTTGTGGCAAGTGGGCGCAAGCAAGCATGCATATAACTGTACCTCGTTTTATATATTTGATATATCATTGTAAAACTTATAAATAAAATACACTAGTTGTAGCATTTTTATATTAAACATATTTTATTTATTTAGCAATTTAGTATTGTTTTATTTTCTCTAAACTTTTATACACACACATAGTATATACTGAAAGGTGTGTACACTTCCATATATAATTGTATGTACATATTGAATAGTGCGCTTGAAACAAGAAAGCTTTACTGTTGCTTATAAAGAGGCCGAATGTTAAGTGAACAGCCATCCAATATTTTTCTCAGAAGGCTTTCGTACTCAAAAATAATTTCGATTAAAATATTTCAATATAAGCCTTCGACAATACGAGTATACCTTCACTAAGAAAATAAATTATAATTATTTATGTATATTTGAAAAAATAAAATATTTTTTAATATGTACTATGTATATATGTAATATGTTGACCCTAGAGAAATTTCCGCAAATGTCGAGAATTCGGCTGAAAAAGTGACATTTTCAGTTGAGAATAAGTTTGGGATGCAAACAGATCTCTACAAATATTTTGTTGGATTAATGTTCACACAAATGTCCAAGATCGGTATAAAATGATTTAATCGATTTAATCGACCAGTGCTTGACCCTAGAGACATCTATTGGAAAACGGCGGAACCAAAGTTGTAGACCTAATATTAATAAAAAAATCTCCTTATTAGAAACTATGATTTAATTGCAACTCCTAATAACGGTAAATGAATTTTTAGAATGAATTTTTCATAGAGCATTTCACTCTCTTGCCAATCCTTTAATTATGCTTTCAACCCAAACAAAAAGAAAAAAAACGTACAAAGGATCACTAAAGAAAACACTTCACAAACAAATATGCATATTGAAGCTCTTTATTTATTTTTCTGTATGTATGATTTTCCGAAAGCCATAAGCCAAAAAGCCGCTGCCATAATATTGGAAAACTAATGAAAAACATCGATGTACAATTTTATGCGATCATTAAAAGACAATAAAAATAGCTATGTTTTATATATGTATGTATATATGTACTTTATGTAGTATAAGGAAATCTTAAGAGCAGACGCACGTGTACGTTTCATACACACAAACTTTCTTATTCCCACTCATATATTAAATACGTATTTTCTGTTTGGATATTTCTCGTTACTTTGCTATATAGTATACGAGTATATGATATTTTTTGTGTAGCTTTTAAGAAGACACACGAGTATATAACATTGTTTCACATACACACGAACATACCGGACTGTTTTTTAAGTTTAATCAAATTCGATAGAAGCTTCTCCGTCGAAAGATTCGATCTATAAGTATATAGATGCCAATCCAAGCATTAACCTTTATAAATTGCAAATGAGAGCTTTAAACCAGTCTTGCGACCTGCTTATTAATTTAAAATTATTGAAAAAGAAAGTTTTTCGAAAAAAAACCTCTTTTTTATAGAAAAAATAAATTCTCTGTTCCTCCAAAGTGTCGATTTAATGAAACAAGTGGCGCATATATAAAAATTAAATTTGGTAAACTAAAATAATTTTAATCCTTAAGTGATTATCAGAGCCATATTAGCATATGCATACATATTAGGAGCTACGGTTAAATACCGACAAGATCTGATTAAGCTAACTGGAAATCATAATTCTCGCACAAAATCGCATGTAACAGTTAATGATATTTTATCTTAAGCATTTGTTTTGCAGCTACAACTAATTCTAGCAAATAGTCACCTCACAAAATATTCTGCCGTCACTCCTTAAAAGCAATCGCTTTGCACCTTAACAACAATTAGTTGCGCTCAAATTCGTTTCGTTGTGTAAATAATAAGTTTTCAAAAAACTATATTTTTCTTTTAAACTAATTAATTTTAGTTTTTAAACATTTATAAAAACTTCGCGGATCCGTGGGCATCAAAAATATATTTGCACACTTTGAGCTTCACAATTTTCTTCAATTGATTTTCTCGCAAAATTGCACATTTGAGCTGACTCAATTCAATTTTCCAAACGCAGGCACGGACGATACGCACGACTTTCACGGAATTTCAAGTTTTTCCTAATAAATTTTCGCACTGCTGCGCAAGTTTTTCAAATTTATTCTAATATTTTTCTATACACTTAATTATTACACATCACTAATGCCTCACAAATTGGGCATTTTTATTTCTGTAACGAACACAAATTGTTACTTTATTTAGATTTTAAGGCAGATTTTATTGCACACCTCGATTAAAAATCACTTGACTTGAAAACGTTCGTATCGCGCTTCTACCGAAATTATCTTCACAAAAATATTGAAGTCTGACTTGCTTGTATGTATGTATCTCGGTTCGTAGTTTTCTGTGACTTTTGCACGTAAGTTTTCGATCAAATAATTAACTGGATTTGCTACGCGTACAATTTGTGTGCGAAAATTTTTAGTTTTTCCCCGAAATGCCGCGGCGCCGCCGAGCCTGAGAGAAAATCGAAATAAGACTGAAAATTCGCAGATTCGCAAAGTGTTTGGCGAGTGCGAGTTTTTCGGTTGCCCGGCTGCCTAGCTGAGGCTGAGATAGATCGCGCTGGCTGCTGCCCCGGTGGCAAGAGTGTTAGCCAAATTAGCGCGCGCTCGTTGGTGGCGGCAGCAGCAGCGAGGCAGCATACAGCAGCGCCGCAGTAAAATCTTTGGACCGGCATGAAAAATATATATTTGTATACATATACACACTTCAGCGTATGTATGTATATGTATATAGTTGTATGAATGTATGTGTGTGTGTATGTATGTATGTTAGAGCAAATAGTTGCTTAGCTGTGTGTATGTGCTGAAGGAGTCTGCATTTTATGCACACCCAAGGAGCTCACTGACCGACCGACCCACTGCTGGCACGTTCGTGCAATTGTAAACAAACGTGCTGCCGGCGTTCGTTCGGCAGCATAGAGCTGCGCGCCACGCAAGTGCTGGGGCGTATACGTGATATACACACACACACTAGATGTTCGCATACATACATACATACATTGAATATACATTGAATATGTTATGCTATGCTATGTGTGTGTCTGTACAGTGCTGACTGAGTGGGTGGCGGAGCAATTTACTTGCTAGCGCATTTTTATTTAATTTATATTTTTGGCAGTTTTCGTTTCGTTTTATTTTCACTTCACTTAATAACGGCAAAAAAAACCACCGCTATTGTATTATGAAATTTTCAGAAGCCAAAAAGTAGCCAAAAATATTAGCGATTTTCGCTCTGTATGTTTGAAAATTTAAGAGCAATTGTGCATGTATTTGTGATTTGTGGCGCGTGTGCGCGATATACGAGTGCATATGTACATATTTAGAACAATAACAAGTATAACAAAAAGAAAAATAAATACAAATAAATATAAACATTGAAAAGCAATAAAATTACTTTGGTTTAGAACTTAAAATAACAACAAAAACACACAACAATAGCTAAAGCATAAAAATATACCAATTTTGAATGAAAACAATTATTTTGTTTAAATACATGTAAAACATTTTAGCCGTTAAAAAATTGGTCTGAAATTAAATAAAGCATGAAAAAATGCTCTGCTACGCATGTGCATGTATATTCAGTGTGTATTCATTTTCTTTCATCTATTTAAAAGGCCCTTTTCAGTATCCTCCTTCAGCATATCGGGCAAATGTGTCTTAAGTGGTAGGACAGCAGTGGATGATGTCGCCAGAAATAGGCGACTTCAATTCTACTGGGTGCCAGGCCACAAGGGCATAGAAGGTAACGAGATAGTGGACGAGATTGCCAAATGAGGCGTAAAACTGTCATCCGAAAATATGATGAACGTAGATAGACCTATACACTGTCTATATGATGATCTAGACAGAAACTTGGTAAAAAAGTTCAAAGCGCGCTGGAAGAATATACCGGGATGCAAAATCGCAAAAGTTATGTGCAAGGCGGTAGATAAGAAGTACACGAAATTTCTATTGGCGCGCGATAGAAGCAAAAGTAGGAATATGGTCGGCATACTCACTGGCCACTGTCTTGTGGCGGCGCACGCCTACAAGATGGGGCTGATAGATCGTGAAGACTGCACGAAATGTCAAGAGCAAGGCACTAGAGAAACAATGGAGCACCTCTTCTGTGAATGTCCTGCATTATCTAGACAAGGGCTTCAGCATTTGCGAGCTACACATTACGTTAGTCTGGAAGACATTTCTTTGGTGAAGCCACAAAGCCTTTTGAAATGCGCAACAAGCGCTGGCATTCTAAGGGTTGATTACTCCTCATTAACTAAGTGACGGCACTCCACCTGGTATCACAAAGGACCAAAACTGGTCTATGTGTGGCTTTTTAGCCTGCCAGAGTAACCTAACCTAACCTAATAGGACCTTTGGAAGTTAGTTTAAATTTCAAAACTCTGACCGCCCTTTTCTCGAAACTCAATTTTTTAAGCCGATGAACACGATTTCTCGAAAAGTTAAGAAGCGATTTTGTTCAGATTTTGCATAAAATTTTAACTAACATTATCTAGTTACTAGACGAAGGATTTATATTTTTTATTATAACTAACTAATTAACGAAACTTTTACGAAAAAATATTGTTTGGCCAGAACATTTTATTTCTGAAATTCTTAAAAAAAATTTCACAAAATACAGAAACTCACCTAACCCCTTGGATGCACAATTAGTGTAGAGTCTGTTGTCTTTATAATACAATTTTTCATAAATTAATTTTTACTTTTTACACATTTTTCAACAAAATCGGCGACCCAAATTCTCAATGTTGGAAGCGCCACAAAAATCGCAAATATTAACCTTCTAAGTAAACCAAATGAAGTAAATTATTTACAGAATATGCACAAGAGCAAATGTACGCGCTAATAGTGGCAATAATATTGTGCAATCACGCACAGCTAAATCACTTGTTTATTGTACTTTTTATGCCGACAACAAACAGCGCAGAGCAGACAATTGGATGGCGGCAATGAGTGCACTTGAAGTGGCGCGAATTACATGCACCCACCCACCAAACACAATTGCGTACAACAAATACAACAATATAAAAATGAAAATTCTTAAATTCCATGTTTTTGTTGTGTTTTTCTTTTAATTTTTTTTTGTCATTGTTTAAAATATTTTGTTTATTAATAGTTCAAGTCTCTAAATTAATGCCATAAGCTTGTCATTACGCATACCAGCCAGCGAAACTGCAAAAAGACGTGCCGCTGACAGAAGTACGCACAGTAGCAGACATTATAGCCACACTTGGAGAAACAGTTGTTGTAATCTCGCGCTGTAGTTGTACTAGACTAATAATATATAGTACATTTTTAAATTTGTTTCCCTTCTTCTCCATATATTTCGCTTGAACAAAAGCCACAAGAGCCGTTTACAATTTATAAATTTCGAATACTTGAAGAAGAAGTCTACATTATATTCAACTGTTCTATCGAAATCACATGCGTGCAAAATCATATCTCAGCCCATTAAGACGAAACTAGCTTGCTGATAGTTTTTGCAAGCGTCTTTGTACTCTTTCTTTGCACTAAAAGTGATCACAGTTTGCTGGGATCCAAATGTAAGGAAGCATTTGTCAGAGTGCTGTGAATTAACTATTGGACATGCGCTTGTTCGCGGCTCATTTACAATGTTGTGTGCTAAAATATTGCCATTGTCGACTGGCCAACGGTGCGCTGTTGACAGCCGCACAGCTGTTCGAAATGCCGCTGTTGATACCACACAAAGCGATTATGACGGCAGCATACCAGAGTCGCGCCCTTGTTGCGCTGCCATCACTGTATAAAGCCAAATAAATACTTTGCAACGGCGTGGAAATATATTAGTAATACATACATATCTACACTGCGCAATGCGTGTCTGTGTGTCATTTCCACTGAAACAATTTGTTTATTGTCGAATAACTCCACTTTTGGGCACCGCTGTTGTTCAATGTACTTGCATGTTGCCTATGTTGTTGTATGTATATGCGCGTCTCTGTGACCGTTCGCGTTTCATTCGCATCTATTAATGCTTGCGAAAAATTTATCACCCAAATTTATTGCCGTAGTAAATTCGTCTAAAATAGCACAAAACTGAATTTATGTTAATTCTGCGCTTCGCCTTGTAGCTCATTTTTTTGGAGCGAAACCGTTTATTTGAGTTTATTATTGTCCATTTTTTAGACCCCTACACAACATGTTGCACAAGCGTTTGCCCGTTTTGTTGTACTCAATGCTCACAAAAATAGTAGAAGGAAATTTAAGTAGTCATAACAGACATAAGTAGGCATAAATTTTGACCTCCTTGGAACCTTTTAAGCTTTATATCTTATTCTTTGGTGCCTCCGTAAATATATCAAGCGTTCTGTCGGATAATTTTATAATATTCTCCACTCCAAATTTCAAAATTAATCAATATATTTATTAATAAATACTTAGGTTTTGATAGTCTGACGGCTCCAATAAAAGTCTGACGGCGAAGTTTTAAAAATACATTTTATTAACGAATCCCGTCTGCGCACCAAATAGCGTTTGATTGCTGAACTCACTGTCGATTTTCGCTGCAATCTTTCCGAAATCCGCTTGGCTAATAATTAATTACTTATCAAAGCTGTTGGCCATCTGAGGCGTTAACTTTCCACGAATATCTCGTTAGGACATATAGCATTAATCAAACGCCGCACGGCACCACCCAGCGGCGATAGTCGTATGAGTGTGTGTGCGCATCAAACAAGAGTGCTTTGCTCGGCATGCAATAAAAAATAGAACAATTAAGCACATACATTCCAACGCACTTGTCATCATCACTATTCGCAACAATTTCAAGAGAATCTCTAAATTTATAACGCACTGATATTAAGTTAATTGTTTTTTTTTTGCAACATTATTTATGCCGTTATAAAAATTCTGCTCGCAGTACTGCTACTTTTATCGCTAAATAGAATCGTCGCGCAAAATAATAAGCGCGCTGAGCGCATGCGCCGCGACAAACGATTTTTCGGTTCTCAACTTTTGAATGTCCCAGAAATCACTACAATGACCTTGTGAACGCGTGCGCACACCCGTGCGCTTCCTGGAAACCGTGCCATAAATCTTTCCCCAAAACATTTTCACTGCTTCTCGTTAATGATCGCTTGGCATTCGCTTGCTTTGTTTGCTGAGCGCTGTGCGGCGCTTAGTACAACAACACAACTATTTGCAACAAAATGTGTGTTGCATAGTGTATCTCTCGCGTCATAATGCGGAAGAAACCCACAGAGCTTGCTAACTCTTAAGCCGCAAACTGGTTCAATGTACTGCGGTACATGCTGTGCGAAATATGCTAATTAAGGCGAGTTTATAAAAAAAATTTGCAAAATTTTCGTTTTCAACTTCATTCATCTTCCGACGCTATTTCTAAATAAATGTACAAACATACGAGCTCATGTTCAAATATTTTTTTATTCTAATGCGTGTGGCTCATCGCACGCTAACAGAACCCCGTAGCTATCTATATACATACATATGTATGTGTGTTTGTTATTAATCTTGAATAATAGAAAAAGTATAGAACCAGGTGACAAGGTCGTTTCTTGGCCTACCCAAAAGCATGAGGTGCTAAATGTGAGGATGTGCCGTAGAAATTAGCATATTTTGTCCATTTTATTTGATTAAGAGTTTTGAGAACACGCCCAAATAAAGTGTTTTTTTATTAAATGCGACACTCTTTTTTGGTATTATGATGATTTTTAGTTATTTTGCGAATTTATGTGTACATATTTCCACCTTTGAAAGATATGTCTGCAGAATGTTCTTAGCAGAGACTGCAGTCATTATTACTAATTAACGATTTACCAACTGCTCCTATAACTTGTTTCTATTAAAGGTATAAGAAACGATTTCGATATTCTTTGTCCAGTACACATTTGCGTTGATTTATTCTGGATTCTAAAGACTTGCAGAAGAAACACCGTCATAACCAACTAGCGTCTTTACATAGACGGAAACGTAGGATACAAATGTGTATGTGATTCTACGATGACCTTGTCACCATAACGATGTTGCCGGAAGGAAGAAGGTTGTGTAAAATATATATTTGGAGTGTTACTAGTCTTTAAATACATCAAAAACTTCCATTAAGGCATCTCATAGTACAATTCTAAATAGCATTGTCTATACAAAGGACATTTTTTATGGAATTATGTACAGTGGAACTTCTCTAACTCGAATCACCATAATCTACCAAAAAACTTCGAGTTAGAGAGGCTTTGAGTTATAGAATTTTCATTAAAACATACAATTTTTCAAAAAACTGTAAAATATGGATTTATACACAGTTTTAGTTATTTACTTCGGATAAAGTTTTATGTTTACTTAAAACTTGTATTCTCTAATTCTGTTTGTTGCGTTTGCTACTGTTTGGCTCTTGACGTCTGTATCCTATGCCTTTGTTACATGATTTATGCAATCCATAAGTGTAATATCATGTTTTTTGTTAGTCTCCGTACGATATAGAGAAACTCTTCTTAAATAATGCCTCGTTAGTAAAATTTTAAATTTTGTATTATCCCCTGGTCGGAGAGTTCGATTCACGGAATGAATTTTGTATGAAATTTTACTTCTATTGCCATTTCATGAGTTCGAGTTATAGAAGTTCGAGTTATGGAAGGAAATTTGTATGTAATTTGATTTCTAAACGCTATTGCCAATTAAAAAGTTCGAGTTATGGCGAACTTCGACTTATAGAAGTTCGAGTTATGGAAGTTCCACTGTAGTTCTCTGCTCCTGAATTTTTTTGTTTGCTCGTTTTTTAAGCTTATTAGAGAATATCTTCAAAGCATCATAAGTGTTTAATACTATAATTAGAACCGTTACTTTTTTCGTTTTTAGACAAGAATTAGAAGAGATTTCGCTCTAAAGAAATCTACACATAACATTTTCACTCTTGAATACCAAATAACACGTCTCCAAAGAAGAAAGTATTTATCATCTCTTTATCTCATATGAGTTGTATGTGTTATTCCCAAAGCTGGGAGGTCTCTTTATTCAGAAAACCATAAATGAATATTAACATAATTTCTTAAATTATAATTATTCAAATGAATTATTACTTAAAGAATGAACTACTTTCTAAAATAAACTTGGGTATCTTAAAATAAACTTTCATAAACATCAATAAATAATTGCACGAAGGATTTTGAAAATAAAATTTCTGAGGCGCTTATTTTCTTTTTTCTTTCCTTTCTCACACTAATGAAAACAGAAAACTAATCATGGTTAAATAAATAGTGAAATGAATCGCTTACCTTGGCGTCCTGCTGAGCACCGCTGGCCACATGCACCTTCTCGGCTGGCGCATAAATCGTAGTGCGACGCTTCAACGGCAACACTTTGAGCACCATAATTACACACGAACGCAATTAATTGCACTCACTCTCAGTTGAATAATTAATAATATTAATTGCAATTATTTAAACACTAATTGAGTGATAATTTGGCAATTGCACGGCAGCCAAAGCAGCGGAGGTCAAAACAAGTTGAACTTGATGCTAGCTAGAATTTATGGTTTCGCGTGTGATAAACGAGTGTGGGCGGTTGCTTAATTTAAATCGCCAATGTCTGCGCTAATTACGCTATTTATTTTTATTTAGTTATGTATTTATTTTTGTTTGCTTGCTTTTAGCCAGCAGGCGAATTAACGCTCGGTGAAATTGTGCACACATGAAAGCTCAGCCGACACAATGAGTGACACTAGCCGCAGCGACAAATCTTGTTGCGAAAGCGTAAGTAGTTGATTGACCGATAGCAGCTGGCGGCTGGGCAAGCGTTTATTTATATTTATACATTCGCACGTTTTGCTAACGCTTTTTGTTGCGCTGGGAAACGTGATGAATGGTGGCTATTGGGATATTATGGCTTGCAGCTGATCGATGATCGTGATTGGCGCACGGCGCAGCGCGGCACTTTCAACCAACTTAACAATGCTTCAACATTTATTTTATTAATTATTGCTCAACACTTCACTTCACTAAAAAAATTACCGTTATAGAAAGAAGCACCCAACTGATATACACTGGAGCAGTGAATATGCGATCGATAGTGATCTATGCGCCACTGACTTTGATTGAACAATAACAGGCAACACTTGACAGCACTGAAATTCGACAATACTTTATGTCAACGCGATCTCAAATTGCGGGTTCACTGTGTGTGAAACGAGTGAGTGACTGATGGTGCGACAATTTGTGCACAAAAGGACTGCTGCTGGACCGATCAACCACGCACTGGACGACCGCACAAGTTCGCTGGCGGCACGGAAATAACACTTCAGCAATAATGAAAGCTTGCCTAAGAAGTGTTGAACATATATAAATGTTTCAACAACAATACAACAACATCCGAGCGTAGAATAAAATAAAAAGCATAAATAAGAATAAGATCAATGGGAGCAGCAACAGCTGTGGTAAAGCGCCCGAATGAACCACAACACAAAGCACATATGCATACACACTAGTGAGTATATGTGAGTGTGGCTCAAGTTTGCCATACAGAACGCTTATTCATGGAACATATGGAAAACTCATAAAACGTCTTCATCGATGACGTCGACGGCGATGTTGCCTGTGACGTAGTCACAATGATGCGGTAATTAATTGCTATTAAAAACAAAATTCGTGTTCTCATTGTTATTGTTTCAAAATTATTATAATTAATGTTAGCTGCACACAATTGCATTTATCGCTCTCCGGCAAAATGTATGCGCATTAGGGTGTTCTCGAAATACACAGTGAAATGTTTACGTCAGATATCACAAACAAAATCGAAGTCTATATAATCTCTATTATAGCATAAAAGATAAAGGGTGATTTTTTAAGAGCTTGATAACTTTTTAAAAAAAAAAAACGCATAAAACGCAAAATCTCATCGGTTCTTTATTTGAAACGTTAGATTGGTTCATGACATTTACTTTTTGAAGATAATTTCATTTAAATGTTGACCGCGGCTGCGTCTTAGGTGGTCCATTCGGAAAGTCCAATTTTGGGCAACTTTTTCAAGCATTTCGGCCGGAATAGCCCGAATTTCTTCGGAAATGTTGTCTTCCAAAGCTGGAATAGTTGCTGGCTTATTTCTGTAGACTTTAGACTTGACGTAGCCCCACAAAAAATAGTCTAAAGGCGTTAAATCGCATGATCTTGGTGGCCAACTTACGGGTCCATTTCTTGAGATGAATTGTTCTCCGAAGTTTTCCCTCAAAATGGCCATAGAATCGCGAGCTGTGTGGCATGTAGCGCCATCTTGTTGAAACCACATGTCAACCAAGTTCAGTTCTTCCATTTTTGGCAACAAAAAGTTTGTTAGCATCGAACGATAGCGATCGCCATTCACCGTAACGTTGCGTCCAACAGCATCTTTGAAAAAATACGGTCCAATGATTCCACCAGCGTACAAACCACACCAAACAGTGCATTTTTCGGGATGCATGGGCAGTTCTTGAACGGCTTCTGGTTGCTCTTCACCCCAAATGCGGCAATTTTGCTTATTTACGTAGCCATTCAACCAGAAATGAGCCTCATCGCTGAACAAAATTTGTCGATAAAAAAGCGGATTTCACATTTCGAACCGAACACTGATTTTGGTAATAAAATTCAATGATTTGCAAGCGTTGCTCGTTAGTAAGTCTATTCATGATGAAATGTCAAAACATACTGAGCATCTTTCTCTTTGACACCATGTCTGAAATCCCACGTGATCTGTCAAATACTAATGCATGAAAATCCTAACCTCAAAAAAATCACCCGTTATAAGTTATAATTTTGGTTATTAAATAGCATTAATATTAGGCTATTATTTGAATATTAAAATTACTTTTAGTTTAAGACTTCATATAAGTAATATGCTTTAAGTCCTCAAATCGACAAAAAATTTAATCTCAATTAATGCGTAAATGAGCTAACGCATTTAGTGCTGTAGACTTAATATAATAATTTATTTGTGTGTTTTTTAAGAACAACCCTAATACACATACATAGTGCAAGCACTAAGTGTATGCATTGGAATTGATTATCAGCGCTTTATCGCCAAGCCCAATACAGCTCCCAGAATTTATTTATAATTATGACAATTTTTGTACGCTTCATTTTAATTCGAAATTCGGTTCGAAATTTTAATTCGTATACCACATTTTTCCAGCGAAACCATTTTTCAAAAGCAATGAATTATGAATTTCTGGTACGCCTGATTTCATGACCTCATTATTCATGCGAACGAAAGAAAGTATTGATATTGCCGCAGACGGTTTTGTAATTACTCGTGCTGGATGAACTGTTCTAGCGCTGTGCTGGCGCTACAATCAGCATAGAGGCATCATTAAAAATGATATATTCTATATCATAATATCTAAATTAGTTGGAGACTGTAGCATGTTCAAGCAGTCACTGTTGCTTGCTCCTTCAGTTATTATTGCAATTGCTTTTTACATTACAACAAGTGCTGTAAACGCCACATATGGACTAGGCGCTCGGTAATGAAACTAATTGTTATGTAAATTCATGTGCCTCTATGTAATTCCCGCTATGATTATGGACAACACGAGCCCATTACCAATTAATGTTATACTAATTACGCTGACGTGCCTCAAGTGTATTTAATGAAGCAAATTTGTATTTCATAGGCAATTTTGATTGCCACTAATGCGTGAAACCGTTGTAAAAGGCAATTACTGTTATTAGTGGCCATGTTTTGGTGAAGTGAAGGAAGTTCTGTGCTTGGTAAATAAAGTCATATTTGAACAATATATACATACATATATATATATATATGTAAATATGGTGATTTCAATTATTTCGTATAATTTGTTCTTGTTGTATTATATGTTAATTAAACCAACTATATTTTTGATTAGTTAAGCTGTTTGTTTGCTTCAATTACTTTTGTTTGCTTATGTAGGTCCCTTGCGTTGACACTTTTTTGCTTTCAAAGCGTACAACTTCGAAACCTTCAACATAAAGAATTGACATGTGTTGCCTGCTTATGGTAAATGCCATTGTAAAACGCAAAACATTTTTTTCTCTTATTTATTAAAATGTTTTTCTTTTGATTCTCAATTGTTTTTTTTTTTTTTTTTTTGCTGTACAACTTCATCAACGTTCCCAGTAAGCCTTTTTAACGGCCTGTCTGACCGCTGATCGCCGATCGCCTGCACTAAATCACTCATATTCGTAAATGCGTGCGTGTATGCATGTGTATAGATGTCACTCAGTCAATCAGCTGGCCAGTGAAGCGTTCAGCCATGCGTTTTCAATTTCGTAGATCACAACCATGTTTTCAGCCGCATAATCCACTGTCATTGTAAGTAGGCCTATGGCTAATTGTATGTGCGTCTTATTTGCTTTAAAATTCATTTATGTTTTTTGTTATTTTTTCATTACGCATTTGTTTCTTCTTCTTCTTTTTTGTAACCTTGTAAATTGGTTGCAGAAGAGCCACAGCAGCTGCCGGAAACGATCAACAGCACTGCCCAACGGCATTTGTTAGTACAATGCGCACCAGCCCAACGTCAAATCGCATCACATCAACATAAATTACCAGACATCACATCGCGATGGAGCGAACCGCTCCGCATGGCGTCGGAACGGATCAGAAAGCTTTAATTTGAACATACTATATGTATGTAAGCACTTAAATAATGCAGCCTTTGTTTTTGAATTACATTACGCCGTCAGTCCTTACTTTGTTGCTCCCTTCTACCAATTTTTTGACTTTTCGTTTTTTATTCACAATTCTCGCTGTTTATTTTTTACATATTGTATTATTTTAATTTTTTTTTCGCTATAAACATTTCGTCAGCATCTTCGGACTCGTTCATTTACTATATTTACATTTGACATGAAACATCGTGCTCTTACATGCTTTGTTTACACACTGCTGCCCTATAAATCCAAATATTTTCACTTATTTTCGAATTCAATTATGATTTTAAAAATTTCATTTTATTCTATTTTTGCACAGATGTTTCCCATCTTTTTTAGTAAGTGTGCCGCTGATTATTTTTAGTTTCTTTTCAAGTTTTTTATGCAGGTTTATAGCTTCCTTGACTTTGAAGCAGCCACTACAGCAGATATATGGTATATACTAGGGCAATATGTAAAATTCATCGTTTTGCTATATTTTAAATATTTTATTGGATTACTAATCGTACTTTGAAGTTAGTTTAGAGCGCGCAAATGTAGCACAAACTAATTACTTAGTACTCACAAGGTACCGTTCTTATAGATTTTATCATAGCTTCAACGTCGCTCTAAAGAAATTTAACAACAATTTTCAATGATTTAGAAATATAAATCAAACACGTCCTATATTTAAAATTCAATATTCACTATACATGAGAAAATTAAAAAAAAAATTTATATACGACAATAAATGATCATATGATTTAATATAATATTATGTGATATGAGGTGATGTGATCTGATATGATCGAAGTATGTTCTAATGCTGTTATAAGAGAATATTGTAGAAACATCTAAGTATGTATGTATATATTTATAAAATGTAGTTTTATGCTCGTTTTGATTGAATATGATGAGATGTGATGTGGCAAAATATTACTGATGTTAATAGTTACGAGATCTGATATCATAATATCTGATATGATGTCAGCCTTACAACATCATTATTAAGTTTTTTCTTTTAATTTGTGCATATGTTTATATGCATTTATTTAAAATTATATTCATTTATTTCAAGGAGTGAAGATTTTTCATATGTTTTGAAACAATACATTCAAGTGTGATGTGATGTCATGCGATGTGATGTGTGTGTGCGATCATTTGTTGAGTTATACATCTAAAGTTTTTTAAAATCAAACTTTAAATAGATTCACGCATGTTATAATAGACACTGATCAACATATATCCACTTACATATATATATAGTAAGATCTTATGTAATTTTTAGATTCAAATATTTTCTTCACAGCAATAGAAAGCTATGAAAACTTGCTGCTTTCAAGCTTTAACTTGTTTCACTAGGCACTACGTGAGTAAAATTGTACCACATAATTGCAACAACACCCACAAATCGAAAATAATGAAAATAAAAAGCAAAAATGTCAATCAGCTGTTAAAATTTTGCTGCGTCACTTGCTAAGCGTGTACATTTTATCGCATGATTTCGAATCATTTCCCACATTCCCACCATTTGACCAATAATGCTGTCGTTTCATTCAAATATTCGTTGAAAGTACTATTATTTATAAGATCGCGTGTTTATTTTATTACCATTATTTCATTATTGTTGTTGTTTATTGTATTTGCCTCGAGGCCTGGAGCAACAGCAGTAGAAATAAGTAAATCTTAAGTACACACGTCAACTTGGAGTACTGAGCGGTGTTGAGCGGTATGTTTGGTGCGCGACCAGTAATCAATAGCTTGAAAGTTCAATAAACATTAACATTTAAGAAATAAATCTGTCTTAATAAAATCACTTTGTGATTTGTAGCTTGTAACATTTGTTGTGTTGTAAGTATTTTATTAGAATGCCGCTGAGTTGACACTCTTTAGCCAGATAAATCATAACCCGTTCCAACTTTTTAGACTCGAATATCGCGGAAATCAAGCTTTTATCAATAAAACTTTCACTTTGTGTAGTCTAAGTTTAAGCCGTCCACCCAAAACTACAGCAAAAGCTCGGCCACATACCTGTGACTACTATTATTCTTAACTTTTTGTCATATTATATTAAATTGTGAATGAAGCGAAGTTGAGTAAAAAATGGTAGTTGTTATGACCGAAATTGAAAAAAATAAACAAATTCAGACAAGACGTGGAGTGGGTGGATTTGACTGCTTTACTTAAGAGGTTTTCATGCAACGTCATTGGCGTTGATTCTGGTTAGAAACTAGTTTTATAGCTGTATCGAATTTGACCCAATTTCTGTCACACGAGCTGATATATATTTTTTCCGTTTTTTTTTTGGCATGTAATTAAGGAATGACAATACTTACAGTGTGCGCGAAAATGTGGGTACAACATACATTCTAAAAAAGTGAAATACAAACCTGCAAGAAAATCGAAAAAAAAATATTGGAAATTAATATTATACCTTAGAGATATGTACATTTGTACTAAAAATATACATTTCCACAGAATTTAAATAGTGTTAAGAAATATGAAATAAATATTCGCACTCTCTTAAAATAGTGTTTTGACCTTGCTTTTCGCAAAAGTTCATTTCCACTAGATTTACATTTATGCAAATATTTGTATATCGAAAGCATATATATAAATTCGCGCACGTACAATTTTGGCGTGTGTAAAATTTTGTTTATATAAATTACTTGAATTCCACTGATTTGTTTATAAATTAAACTAATTATGCAATAAGTTGGAATTCTTCTAAATTTGTTTGTTTTCATTCGGCTCATCGGTTTTTTCTTCATCTTTTTTTCGACACACTTTCATTTTGGACTTTATTCAACCATAAATTAACCATTTTAAGTGCCTGCCTAGTGCTATACTTTTCAGCGGCTATGTTGTTTTTGCCGCCGCCGCTTAGTCAGCTTGGCAACTTTGTGTGCAACTAAATTTTCACCTACAAATATATGTATATATCTGTGTGTGTTTGCTATTCAGGAATTCCTTAATTTACCATACTAATTGCCTAAACATCTTAAACCGAGTAGCATTAAGTGGCTCATGCACTCTAGCATACCAGCGAAATAATTTATGGTTGTACATTTATTAAGCCTTCACTATATGTGTATTATATTTAGAAATTCTACCAAAAGAAAATGTAAATAAATTATAAGAGTCATATTACGATGCGAATGCAGTAGTGATGAGCGATATTGCTATTTTTGAATCACTGTGATTTCAGTGATTGCTATTTTTAAATCACTTTGATTTTATATTGCTATTGCGATCACAACAAAAAAAAAACGAATTTATGAGAATTTATACTCCACATTTTTTTTATCATATTTCTTTTATTAATTTTAACAATATCCAACATTTACCTGCTTTTGTAATCACAATTAATTAATTAAAAAAATTTCGGTACATTTAACTGCTTTTGTAATCACCATACCCAAAATTATAAAAATCACAACTAAAATTTCTACTGTGATCACTGAACAGTGATTGCTACTTTCGAACTGATATTGTTACTAAACAGTGATTGCTACTTTCGTACTGATATTGGTACTGAATAGTGATTGTTACTTTTCGTACTGATATTGGTACTGAACAGTGATTGTTACTTTTCGAACTGCTATTGCTACAGTGATCGAATTAGAATAACTGAACTGCTACTGTTACAGTGATCGAATTGGAATTACTGTACTCGTATATGTACTGTGATCGAACAAAAAACGGAAAAAAACTTCTCTATAGCTACTGTGATCGAACTCTAATTACTGAACTGCGATTGTAAATCACTGATATTTACAAAAATTGATCACAGTTGCTATATGTGATTTTTCAATCACAGTGAAAAAATCACCGGTAGTGAAATATCGCTCATCACTAGAATGCAGAGGAACTAATGTTTAAATAATATTTTTCATAAAATATTTACAATCTTCCTGCCAATTTGCCAAATTTTCACATTTTTTCCCCGCCTGTCATAGCAATAATTTAAAAATTATTCGCTTATCCACTCTAGTTTCGAATTAACAAACATCGGATCAATAGTACCCAGATCAAATGTAAATTACGATTAAACTGCCTCTGGATGATCTTTTCAGGTATAACTCTGGTAAGAATACTTTCCACTGTGGTTTGCCAAAGTTGCTTTTGAAAAGACATCTAGCGCAAAAAAACCAATATTTCTCACGGGGTTGCCAATTATACTTTAATATCATAATATCTATTTATATCGATACAAACACACATTTGTGCATGTCAATGCGTTTCGCACGTGTCGTTATGAAATCTTAAGGCTGGTAATGACCCACATTTATTAGCATCTAATGCCTAAAGACTTATTGCGAATATTTCAGTATAGATGTATGAATAATGCGAATACAACAACAACAAAAACAACAAATTGCTATGCTATAATTACACCAATAACAGCGACGTTGTTGCGGGTCAGTATAACAAGCGGCGACGAGTGGGCAATCTTTATGGAGGCTGCAGAGACAAGAAACAGAAACAGCAACTGAAATGGACGAACACACACACACACCTGAATATGCTTATGTGCATTGAACTACTATTTATTGGCAATTACACACTATGATAAACATCTGTTAGCGCGCTAAAGCGTGCGCGGGTAAGGTGTGAAGCTGGACAAACGTGTAGCTGCTACTTGAAAGAGCTGGTTAATAATAATTGTCAATAATTTTCAAGCAAAAAGAAAAAATGCAAATAATTTTATAATGTTAGTTTAATTAATTGACCGCGAAAATTTATATTAGTGTGGGTAATATGTGTGTATATGCGTATGCAATAATAACAATAACAAAAGCAATAAGAAATATATTTATTAAGTGTAAACATGTGATCTTACATACTCCATAAATATGGAGGTAAATATAGTACTTATTGAAATAAAGTGCAATTAATGGATTTTATACGCGCAAGAGATTTGTATAAAAATAACCATTGAAGGGATATTTATATCAACAATTTGCAAATTTTCATATTTTTATATATTTTATTTATAAGAACTAAGTCGACGATCTCTTTACACAAACTGATTAATATAACTTTGTGAAAATATGGGAAGAAGGGATATTAAATGATGAGATCTATTGATTGCCAACATAAATATGAAGATAAAGTAAATGATTGCGGCCATTTTTCAGCAAATGACATTAGAAACGCTGTTTATGACGTCATTCTAGCTAAGAGTATCTAACACATAGTTCAGTGCGTATTGATCATAGCCATTACACAGTATGAGATGATTCTTTGGAAAATGGTAAAGTTCACTCGAATAACCGTTTAATGCTAAGTTCATTAAAATGTAATGCTTTTTTTGTCTTAGTCACACTAAAGTGACCAGCCACATCAGTCATAACTGTATGGTTTTACATAATTTTGGTTTCTTAAGAACAAGCATTACAACTGTTTGAAAGCCACATTTAAAATTTAACCAGAATAAATGTAACAAATGATTTTTATTTGAACTGAATTAGTCACTCAGACTTATAGAACTCTAACAATGCTGACGGGCTTAATGTATTGGTTTGGACCTTCGAAGCGCTTCATACCACAAATGACAAATATCATTGCATTCTTGGAAAGAAATTAGTTGTAGTGGAAAATAATGAGAAACCTAGCGAACACAAGAGAGTTGTTTGAAACAAAAATTGTGAGTATTCCAACAGATTTATGGGCATGCCATTGGCGCAATTGTTGTGTTTGTTTATTTTCCACAGCGCGACTAACTAAGGCATAAAACTGAAAAGGCAAGCAAATGTTTATGCTAAATATAAGTTGCTCATAAGTATTGTTTATACTAAGGAAGCGCGCAAACAGTTCTGCGGTCAGTGAGCGCCCGTTTGTGGTGGATGCCACTTCAAAGGTAAATACCACAGTAAAACACAATAAATAAACAATGAGTTCCCAGGCATATTTGTAGCAGTAAACACATGCCTTCACATAATATAGTAACTATGTAAATATATTCTATATACATATATAGTAAGTCTCTCTATATGCTTATTTAATGAAATTTTAATACATTTGGAGATACACAAAATCGCTCATTGTGTACCCAACAAATCAATCAAATTTCTGAGCACTTTCTTAAATGAAAATTATAATTAAAATATTTTTGTGTAGAAATCTATTCTTTTTTACTGAATTTAATTTTTTTTTAATTTTCTATTAGCCAACTACAATTCAATCGAGCATTCCATGCGCCTGTGCGTTGAAGACTTGAACAAAATTGCTCACATAAGTAGCAAGGCAATCTAATTCGGTACAACACAGATCAATAGGCGCGTGGATATTTATTGCACGCGTCAGCCATCACTCAAAACGCCTGGCGTACGGACATGCTCTGATATTTTGCAAAAAAAAAAATTGAAAAATTCAAATTACTATATTTTTGAAAAGAATTTTCCAAAGAAAATTGTACAGATGTGCTACATTTTCGAGAGTGAGGCATATGCGCAATCGACTTGAGGTGAATGACCGCAAATCTAAGCTATTAATAAGTGCACGACAATAAAGTAAATAAATTGAGATTTAAGAGTGTGGCCCTGTGTAGGTTCAGATAAATGTAAATATTTTGACATGAAACTGTAATGAGCTGTTATTTAGCCAACAGAAAGCTTTAAATATCAGCGTCTCGACATTTGTATATTTTAACAAAAATATATGGTACTTTGGGAAGCTGGGTTATTGATAATTTCAAGTGCGATTGCAGTCATATATGGATTTTCCACCATTTTTGCAACTGTAAACATTAAACGAACGCTTGCCTACGGGCGCACGTGTGGTATGAGTAACCTGGATTTCAATAAAATGTGGCAGGTGATGAAAGTGGGATTGAATTTTTGTGTTTTTTTCATTATTTCTTTTATTCATTAAAGTCAATTGAAATTTTCATAAAAACTATGGAAATATTTTTTTTTGCATATTTTTCATACAACACTTCGAATACTTTTATCGATGAATAATTTCTAGATTATGCTGTTATAGCTTATTTTATTCGACGGGAAAAACCTCGAATAACAAATATGTCCCTTAGTGATCTGCTGCATAGCTCATTAGTTCTTGCTGATGATTAAGCGCTTACTCACTCAATAATGACTTTTACATTCGCTTTTGATTTTTAAATGTTACGGACTGATAGCGCCATTGAATTCCCTGAATTAATTAAAAATAAATTCAATACATTTTAACGACACTTTTATGTGCAGTCTGTCTGTGCATTTTTAGTGTAAATTAAATGTTTCTATTTTAAGGCAGGCAGTCGTATTTGTCATCAATATTTTTGTTACTTTCATATTCAACTGCCTATTTCATAACGAAGGCGTATGCGGTAAGCATTTGTGTTTCGCAAATTTTATTACCAAAATAATTGCAAAAATCACAGCGTCACTGATGCAAAAATATTTGTCACCTAAAGTCGCATAGAAATTATTTAATAGGAATAATTAAACTGATGAGCGGCTTATCACGTTATTATTCATGGAAAAAGTCATTAAGATAATATTTTTTTAGAATTGTACAAAAATAATTTTCGACAATAAAATGATCTGATGGGTCAGCGGGAATATATATAAATAACAAATGTCACTCTGACATTCATTTGTGTAGCGCATGGCGTAGAGTTCAGCTTTCTTTCTGGCAGTTTTAAAGAAACTTTATTTTGGGAAATAAATTCAAAAAGAAAAATATCGCTTATACGCCATGGAGCACCTGTCTGCGACAACTAAATCACTTCATGTAACATATGTTTGCATGTGTTTACAGACAGACAGACAGACAGTAAAGGTCGTATGCAAAGCACTTGTGATTTATGTGCAATCATCAAAAGCCAAAACACCGCAAAGGTGACCAACTTCATCTAAAAAAAAAAAAATACCGCAGTGAATATATTTAGCACAAAACTCATAAATATGCAGCAAATATTTTCGGAATATAAATGAGCGACTCGCTTAGAGATATATACATATTTATAAACGCTGTTGGCTTAAAGAAATATCTTTTATCGCTTATGAATACTTAAATATGAAACAATGTAAAAAAGCGATACAACAACAACAACAAGTGGCCATATGTATATGTATTGGGTATAAGTGTGCGGAGCGTGGCACTTGTCGCATGGAAAAAATACACGAAAACTTAAGGTGAAGTTCGTGAACAAAAAAAAAACAGATTTTGAATGAATTATTTTCGCTTGTTGGTGTTTTTTTCAGTTTACCAAAAAGTACGTTCACACTTTTGTTGTTGTTTCTATTGTTTTTGTTGTTGTTGCAAACTTGTTCTGCTTGCATAGCATTAAGGCTTTATGATTTCTTGCTGTCGTATTTGGCCAAAGCGGTTGCCTTTCAACGCCAAAACAACACACTTCCATATTTGCAGCGCTTTTGTATTCATTACCCCTGCCGCTTTTAGAAAAAAAAACAAAAAAAAACTATAAAATCTTTTTATTATTAATATTTTTTTCTCAGCTCTAATCTTAATATGTTTTTATTCTCTTTTTGGCTTTTTCAATTCATTAGTTTTAATTTTTAAATATATTTTTTAAATACTATATTTTTTTCTTTGCCCATCATTGTCGTTTCTTGGCCTTTGGTAGCCACCACGCTGGCAGCATCCAAAGCACATCTTCCAGCCACTTGAAATGTTTCGCCACCAACAAGTTCAGCTTTGAAATGTATTTATGGTAAAGAATCGTGCACGAACTGCAGATAACCGCGTTCGATACAAAAACAACCAAGTACAACAAACAAATAAAGTAATCTTGAAAATAAAATAAAAGTGAAACCAACAGCAAACCGTTCATAAAACTTGTGACCGACAAAATGCTAAATTAACAACAACAACTAATAATAAGTTACTTAAACCTTTTGTTAATGAATCGTACGCTAATTTATTGAGTGTCATTCATTTTGTTCGGTTGGAACTGTGAGCGTGTCTGACGATCTTCACACACAGTGCCACTCCTCTTTGTCGCTTTTCATGTTGTTTGCCTCCAACAACTGAACAAGCGTGCTACTAAACACTACTACTGCCTAATTATTATTGTTATTATTATTTAATATCCACCATATTATGTTATTAACAATGTTATTATAGTCAAGTTGTTGCTCACGCCTGTGTGTTTGGATTCGTTCATTGTTGCTTTTTGCTTGATTTTTTGATTGTTGTAATGTCTTTTGAACGACGTTTTTACTATTTTCTCACAAACATTTTTATAATGGAATTTCGTTCAAAAAACGGAATTTACTGCAATGAATTAGACGCGAGTGCAACATGTTTAACGATAACATATATTGAGATAAATATTTTTATATATAAAGAGAAAATAAGTATTGTTGACAAAGCTCAATGATATAGTCAAAATGATATTTTGCGGGTTATTACGGCTGAAAGCCTGTAGTAGTGAAAGCAGATTAAAAGCCATAAGTAAGCTTACCCTGGCTTC
The DNA here is from genome assembly GCF_028554725.1 of Zeugodacus cucurbitae. Lineage (NCBI taxonomy): Eukaryota > Metazoa > Arthropoda > Insecta > Diptera > Tephritidae > Zeugodacus > Zeugodacus cucurbitae. The sequence continues at coordinate 3,964,598 of NC_071667.1, forward strand.
CCTGACTATAATACTACTTTACTACATTCACACTATATAATTAGATCTAATATAACTGACTACCGCTCTGATCGCTTCTGCCAAATAATCGAAAGATGCAATGCAATTCTTTTTATTAAACTATTTTTATTTATCCAACTCATAATTTCGACTTTAATAGTTCTACAATTTTTGTGTACCTGTTACCACCAAAAATCGGCCTAAAATTATCATATGAAAGAGATAACTAAAGTGTTTAACGTTTTTCTGCTCCTCACACCTTTGGCTTACTTAGCATAATTTAACATTTTTATGACATTTTAATATGAATTAATACACGAAATTTGTATGCAAATACCATAAATGTTCGAGTTTTACTTTTATTCAGGCTTTTGTTCAACTTTATGTTGGCCAGTTTTGAAGATCAAAGACGCCCGAATATGTTGTAAATAGCTAAATATAGAAAAGAATATTTGGCAGTGACACCACTTGGGCGAGGTCCAGTGAATTTTAATTAAATGACTTTGAACATCGTAACCATTACAGGTGGTGATTTGTAAAGAATGTTGCTTTAACAGGTTTGATAGAATAACATAGTTACATAAGTAGAATAGAATATTTTTGTGATAGTTAATTATGTGAATATATTATTCCTATGAGCAGTTAACACTTGTGAAATATTCTTAACTGTTGCTTAAAATAATTTCATTTAATATATGGTAAATCAATTAATTATGCAATAAATGTGAAGATATTATATTTTTTCTCGTGTTTTCTATTGTCTAAACATAACTTCTTCAACAGCTCAATAAATGTATTATACACAACAACTCAATTCAAATTGCATGTTTTCCTTGAAGACTCACACAAACGCATACTCATCATGTCAGCAGCAATAGCAGCCAGCTTAAGAGCAAGCGGGTCTTCGTGTATGGCAGAAGCTTCTCAAACACAGACACAAAAATCATACTAGTTTTCCGCTTTGCTTTGCATAGCTCATAACACTTGTATGGTTATTTATTTAAACAACTTTTATTAGTTAATAATGAGCAATAAAACATCCCATCAAATAAGTGTGTATTAATGCAAATTAATTTACAACATAAAAATCGAGGCGCGTTTAATAAATGAATCAAGTAAATATTTACTGCTGTACTAATGCAAATTTAAATAAGACTATGTGTATACCTAGGTAGGTATTAAGTAAATATACAAACATACATACAAATACTCAAAGTACACTAGTTACAGACCACTTCTTTTCGCGAAAAAAATTATACAAAAGTTGTTACACAAAAAATGGTTCAAAAACATAAAAATAATTGTTTTATTTTAAAACAAAGTGAACTATATAAATAAGTAAGGATAAGAGAGTTACTTAAAAAAAATTCATGAGAAAAATGTTTAATTTATTTTTAATAATTTAATTAGTGCCAATATGCAACATCCTATAGCTAATGGAACAGGTAACATAGGACTTTTTATCACATCATATTTCAGTTAAGACTAATATATATCTGTCCTAAAAAAAACTGTTAGCTCCGCTCATTTTAATTCGGGCATGAGAGGGTTAAAGTAATCATTTGTAAAATTTCGGTAAGAAGTATACCAGTATCTTAATATTTGAAATAGATACATAAATGTCTAGTTCATTCTATATTCTGGTGAAGCAGCGCTCTGTTGGAATTGCTCTTCGAAGAACTGCTTTAAATCTGTTGACTCGGATTATTTCGGTTTCGATCAGACATGTTTAGTTTTAAACAACTATATTCCGGACCGGAGTTTGGTATTTCACTGCAGAAATATTATATCTGTGAAGAAGTCAATAATTGTGCTAATATTGCTCTTAAACCTTATTTTATTAAGCCACTTGTGAGGGACGCGTCCAATTACCATATTAATCGTAATTAATATGAAGCAAAGCTGAGTTTTTTTTAACTTCTAAACATCTTAGAGCAAAAAGCTTCGTATGCTCTGGGTTACTCATCCAGCCATGGCGGCGGCGATAATAAAAACGGCAGGTGATAGCTTTCCGCTGTTTCTTGGCTACCGCTTTGCCATGCCAAACAGTTCTTATTTTTGCAACAGCCTCCTTTTCTTTTACTTTTTGTTTCAAGAATAAATATAATTTTTTTGAAACAACAGTAATTAAAAATCGCGTATTTATTTGTAGGTGTTAAAAGCCGCATAAAAATTAATTAATTACTTTCTTACTCTTGCACATTTCATAGCCTCTCGCAGCAGCGCTACATATGAAGACAAACCAGCTGAGTGAAACCAAATATTTGTTGCAATTTTTGCTTTCAGTGTGCTAAATATATATGTGTATGGTACACAAACCGATTATATAATCACAGAGTAGCGTATGTATTTTGCACAGTGCCAAAAATTTTATTGTGTCTGCTCAACTGCTATTAAAAAGTGCTTTTGTATTATTGCTTTAAAATTCTCTTTTGTGCCTCAAACTCTTTTCTTTTCTTTCCATTTGTTCTTTTGGCATAAATCTACTTAAATGAAAATTAATCTCACGTTGATTTGCTGCATGCCAAAATATTTTTTTACACTTTCATAAAAATAAGCCAAAGTCATCAATCTTTTTCGTTTAATAAGAAAAAAAAATATGCGAATTTTTTATTCTTATTAAATCTTATTTTTTAACATTTGCCTACATTTTTTATGGTCATTCAAAAATGTTGCAGAGCAAATAATTTCTTTTTGAAAAAATTTCCATTTTCACTTAATTATCACTCAAAATAATGGCGAGTAAATAAAAATTCCTACAACCGAAGTGGATTAGTCAATTAAATTTATGTGCTTGCACTGATTTTCAAAACTGAGATATTGCCTTGTTGTCAGTTGTGAAGAATTGGCGTTAGAATCCCTGGTGTGCGGTAAAAAAATGTTTTGAAATTTGCAACGTATGAATCATACTTTTATGAAATTGTGGTCAGCAGAAAGGCAGTCTAAAGATTGCAGAAATAGGTATATATATGCTTTGAAGAAACTAAAGTACCTGAGCATTTGACTGACGATGAAGTTCTATACGCTTTCCAACGCTTTGTATATGTTTGGTGTAATAATACCCTGATAACCAGTCTCATTTGGTTTTAATTTGAAATGAAAATATTTGTACATGAAGCATTCTCGTCGAATAATTATTGAAATAGAACACTGGTAAGGAACTTAAAAGGAATAAAGACGGAAACCAAGGCTTCCTATAATTTTACCATGACCTTTACTCCATAGAATATCTGCAAGACAATTTAAATTGCAGAAAGGCTTCAATTTATTCAAGAGCTTCAAGCATTAAATATAAACCTAAAGGTAGCAGATGTATATAAGTCTTAAAGTACGTGCCTGCTTGTGCTGCAAGTAAACTTTAAGTTGACACATGTAAATATATACAATTCAACAGCTCTATGTACATTGTTACGCATTCCAGATGACAGCAGACGTCAGCGCAGAAGACAAAGACGTAAGCAAAAGAGTACACATACAGCAAGAGCAACAACAACAAAAACAACAATAAATTTAAATAAATTTTCAAAATTGAAGTAGAAATTTAAAGAAAAATACAAAAATGGAATGAAAACAAAGCAAATGTGTGTGTGTACAAAAACAAAAGGGCAAGTAAACGACAATGAGGGCCAGAATGAGTAAGCGTCTGGTTGAATGACTGACAGACGGATTTACTGTGTGTAAGTGTGGTCACGCGGTTGCTCTTTTTTCTTTTTTCATTTGTTTTTTTATTTGGCAACACTGTGCGACTGACAGTGAGGCGAACTGAGTTGTAGTTAAACAGCTGACGTGAAGGCTGTCAGACGGCATATATAAATATGAAGATATACCGTTATGTATGTACATATAATTCAGAAAATTTCCCCGGCTAGATTTAGTACAGATACCCTGATAAGAATTTTTAATTGTTGTAAGGGATATACAAGTTAGGTGAGCCAATATTAGAGATCAATTAAGAGTAATGTAAATCATAGTGCAGTAGTAGCACACTGAGATGGATGACGAGCATCCAAATCAATATTAGATGCGATGGATCAACTAGATATCATATCTCGGGTCCAAAAGCAGATATATTATTGAACAAAGTTCCACTTATTTTGCGCTCAATGTACTTTAGTCGAAATATGCAATTTTAAATAAATTAAAATTCCAAATAATTAGAACAGCCATTTTAGGGGTACTCTATCAGAAATTAAGTTCCAAATGCGCCGCTAAGCAATTAGAATTCATATTAGAAAATAATTTTTCGTTCTATTTTATACTTTCTTTAAATGGCACACAACACTTCAGAACTAAAACAGCTTGTGTCGCGCCGAACGGATGTATGCTTTAAAAAAATTGACGCAAAATTATCAAAAGACACAGAACAACGCCCGAAAATTGCAAACAACAAGGTCACATGAAAAAAATATATAAATTGGGAATAGAGATAAGAATTTCGTACAAATTTACATAAGCAACAACACAAGTGTCTATATTGGCTTGTTTACGCTGTTAGATTAGTTACAGAGCTTCAAGGCGATTGCAGATCATCACATGTGTATGCCAAAGGTTAGCTGAATACCGAGGAGATCTTTAATTATTAGCAGAATATTTATATGTAATTGATACGTATACGACAGGGTGTGTCCACAATGCGGACGCGTCTGCGTAGCAACGACGGCGACACTAGAATGTGCGCTTACAACGTGCTTAGCATAACTTAAACACTCAACTGGCAAACAGACACACATGTATGTACTTTAAGGTAAGGCCGCAAGCTTGTTGAAAATTATAATAAATAAATTGAAAAATTATGCTTGCTTTTTGTGACCATTTAATGTATTCATTTTAACCATAAACGTTTGGTAATAAAAATTTGCAAATCATGTTGTCATCATACTTAAATGTTTGGCAAAATGCTTAATGCGTTTTTTTTCTGCTCAGGGGGAATAGAGGTAGGGTGGTATATGTGCTTGTGCTTACATGTGAGTTTGTACAGTAAAACTTATTCGATAAGAATTTTAGTTCGCTTAGTATTTTTTGGTAAAGTTCTTAATAGTCGGCGCACGTTCAAATAGTGATTTTTCCAACTTAGCTATAAAAGAGTTTATGATTATTTAAAAAAAAAACTTTTTATAAAAGTATTTATAAAATTAAAGCCTTTACTATGAGGTGGCTATTTGGATATAAGTTCGCCTTTAATTTTGATGGCAGCCAACAATTAACTGTTCTTAGTTGTATTATGATTTATGAAATTGAGCACGTGGAAGCATATAATTAAGACAAACGCTTTCTCATTACCGCAATATATTTTTATTCTTCTTCGGAAAAGTTTCACGCAATGCCGTTAGTGCAAATTTATGGATTTCAACGTGAAACCACCCACAGAGATGATTGCCACTTTAGGCAACCCATTATACACAATGAGTATGTACAAATACAAATAAAGCTAAACGGCTTCATGCAAATTAAGTATCATAAATAAAGCAACAGTTTGGTTATAAATAATATAGAATTAAAATAAATTCAATTTCAATGCCAAAAAATATTAAGACAACTATATAAATTAGTGTTCCAGCCTCCTAATGAACTGCACAGTGGGCCTGAACTAGACAAATGTTTGGTAAATTTTTTAATGCTTAAGAACTGAACTTATTAACGATTTATATTTTCGCACCCAAATTCAACCACAACTGAAAACGCGTTCATAATAGTTAAAGTCTTACTAAAACTATTATATTTAGATGTTTTCTAACCAAATTGGAAAAAAAAATAAAATCGCGAAATGCAACAAAAAACAGTTATGTGTTATACTTATACGGAAACACAAACTCCAATTTTGAATGCGAATTTATGTGTCTGTATTTTTTAGTTTTTTTTTACGGAAATCTCAAAATAATAAATTCAAAATGCACATATAAATTCCCGAAAACAGCATGCATGTAAATGTTTATGGCGAAAAATCATTAGCGGCGACTTACATTTAATTAAGTGCCGAACAAAGTGAGGCGCATGCGCAACAACAAACTGGCGACGATGGCGGCACAGATGGCAACCACTTTGGTGACGCCAACGCTGATGCGCATTCAAATGTTGTCTTTCCAAGTGCGCGTTTGCATGAATATTTATGAGTTTCAATGATAGTGGATGGATTAGGACCGGCACCCACGCGCAAAGGTGATGGAATAAAATATAAAGGGTGATTTTTTAAGAGCTTGATAACTTTTAAAAAAAAAAAAACGCATAAAATTTGCAAAATCTCATCGGTTCTTTATTTGAAACGTTAGATTGGTTCATGACATTTACTTTTTGAAGATAATTTCATTTAAATGTTGACCGCGGCTGCGTCTTAGGTGGTCCATTCGGAAAGTCCAATTTTGGGCAACTTTTTCGAGCATTTCGGCCGGAATAGCTTGAATTTCTTCGGAAATGTTGTCTTCCAAAGCTGGAATAGTTGCTGGCTTATTTCTGTAGACTTTAGACTTGACGTAGCCCCACAAAAAATAGTCTAAAGGCGTTAAATCGCATGATCTTGGTGGCCAACTTACGGGTCCATTTCTTGAGATGAATTGTTCTCCGAAGTTTTCCCTCAAAATGGCCATAGAATCGCGAGCTGTGTGGCATGTAGCGCCATCTTGTTGAAACCACATGTCAACCAAGTTCAGTTCTTCCATTTTTGGCAACAAAAAGTTTGTTAGCATCGAACGATAGCGATCGCCATTCACCGTAACGTTGCGTCCAACAGCATCTTTGAAAAAATACGGTCCAATGATTCCACCAGCGTACAAACCACACCAAACAGTGCATTTTTCGGGATGCATGGGCAGTTCTTGAACGGCTTCTGGTTGCTCTTCACCCCAAATGCGGCAATTTTGCTTATTTACGTAGCCATTCAACCAGAAATGAGCCTCATCGCTGAACAAAATTTGTCGATAAACACATTTCGAACCGAACACTGATTTTGGTAATAAAATTCAATGATTTGCAAGCGTTGCTCGTTAGTAAGTCTATTCATGATGAAATGTCAAAGCATACTGAGCATCTTTCTCTTTGACACCATGTCTGAAATCCCACGTGATCTGTCAAATACTAATGCATGAAAATCCTAACCTCAAAAAAATCACCCGTTATTAATAATGATTATGTCTAAATATTAAGATTGGAACTTAAGAACGGTAATTTTATTTTTTAACGCTGATGCTTCAGCCTTGAAATCCAACGCAGAATCACTCTTGCCAACAGGTGCTACTATGGACTGAGTAGGCAATTGAAAAGCAAAGTCCTCTCTCGACGAACAAAAACTAAACTCTACAAGTCCTTCATCATTCCCGTCCTACTTTATGGTGCAGAAGCGTGGACGATGTCAACATCCGATGAGACGGCACTAGGAGTTTTCGAGAGAAAGGTTTTGCGGAAGATTTATGGTCCCTTAAACATTGGCAACGGCGAATACCGCAGAAGATGGAATGATGAGCTGTATGTGTTGTTCGACGACATAGACATAGTCCAGCGAATAAAACACAGCGGCTACGCTGGCTGGGTCATGTTGTTCGAATGGACGAAGGTGCCCCAGCTCTGAAGGTTTCGATGCAGTACCCGCTGGTAGAAGCCGAGGAAGAGGGAGACCTCCACTCCGATGGAAGGACCAGGTGGAGAAGGACCTGTCTTCACTTGGTATTACCAATTGGCGCCAAACTGCCAAAAGGAGATATGCGTGGCGCGCTGTTGTGGACTCGGCTATAACCGCGTAAGCGATGTCTACGCCAGTCAAGAAGAAGAAGAATGCTTCTTATATTTTAATTTCCTACAAAGCATAAAAGCAATTAAATTCTATCTTTTAATTTTTCATAAATTTTGCTTTCATAAAAGTTGTGTCGAAGTGTTCGATATTTAATTCTAAAAACAGACTCGTCGAATCCATTTTTAGCTCAAGCAAAATTCAATATTTGCTGCAATTACCAGCAAACAACAAACATAAGCCAAAAAAAAAAAACACAACAACCACGCCACAGTCGTAAAAAACGATTATGCATGCTATCTCGTATATTTTTGCATAATGAAAACCTTTTAAATACAGTAACAGTTAAGTCAACAACAATGAAAAAAAGTACAAAAACAGCAACAATCAACACGACAAGTGTGCAAAAAAAATGCAAAATAAAGCAAATCAACTTGTGCAAGTGTGTGTAGAACAAAAAGTGAAAAGCAAAACAAAAACTTAGAAACACATTAAGGCATGCAATAAAATTGTGTATTTGCATCGATGTGTATGTGTATGAATACAAAAACATATATAAAATGAATTGCCGGCAGCGGCGGCGGCAATAACATTTGCCAAACTAACTAAACTAACAAACAATGAAAATAAAGCAACAGACAGCAATTGTAATGCTAATCGCTCGCTATGCGCGGCAGCAGCAAGTAGCAGCAGGCACAACAGCAACTACAACCGCGCTAAGCAACAGTTCCAACAGCGTTCGAGAATTTGAGTCATGTGCACTTTTCGCCTTAACACTGCTTGGCTAGTTCAATTTCAGATTTTTTTTATTCTTTTTGTTTTCAATTTTATTTTTATTTATCGAATTGATTTTCACAAAAAAAAAAACAAAAAAAACGAGCGGAATCGATAAATATTTATGTGTGAGTGAGCACTAGGGTGATTCGTAAAACTAAAATATCCAAAAAAATTTTTGCTTTAAGAACCTTCAAAATTGGTGATACGGCGGCAGTACAGACAAATTTTGATATCGATTGAGGCTTGTTACCTCAAACCTACCAATTGCCACCAAAGTTTCTACAAGCATCTCCTATCATCGATTTGGTGTTGTATTATAATCCAAATAATAATTTGCAATACTTCAAAAAAAAAATGTACTGGTTACAGTTCCTTATGTGTCCATTAGTACAACTCAAACACTCAACGGGTTAAGAGTTTCAGTGCCCTCACACTTGGGGTCAATTCGTCGCGCCATACACTCGAGCTACGCTACCGCAGTCGGCTACTCTACACCTTAAATGCACATACATATATATACTCATATATTTATGTATATATACACAAAAATATGCCAATATTCGAACATGTGCAGAAACGCTCTATAATTCGTTTATTTCGCGCGCACTGAAGCATATTCAGATTTATGGGTATTTCGATACAACCGCGTGCATAAAATGGAAATAAAAGCGTAAAACAGTTGAAAATAAAGCATTTTAAAACAAAGAAATTCAAATAAGGAAGTCAGTGTAGAGCGCAACCGGACCCAACGCACATTGTAACAGTATTTTTGAGTTTGAAATTTGGTTTCGAAATTGACATTTTCAAGCTGGAGAGCATGAGACATTTAAGGTTGTAATTTATGATAGTTGTCAACACTATATAAAGATATAAGCACACGAGTCGCCAAAATGTGAAGAGTGGTGAAACGAAAAGCAAGTGGAATAAATCAATGAGACTGTCATACAAGTTGAAGTTGGAAAAAAAAATGGTTTCACCTTAACAATTATTTAAGGAGATTTTTTCCGAATTTAATTCAACTTGAACAGACAAAGTTTTTGGTTCATATTTAAGTTTTTGGCAAGAGCACAAAAATAACGAGCGAAGGAATGTGGTGAAACGAAGAAGGTTGGTATACCGTTGTTGTGTGATATGATGGGTATAAAAATTCGCAAATGCAACCATATATGTGTGTCTATACTTAAGAGAATAAATAAAAAAATCGCAAAAACTAATCGAATCAAATTAAATGGATTTTTTAGCCAATACCTCGCATGTGTCCAAAAACAATTAAGACAAAACAAAAGCACAAAAAAAAAAAACAAAAACGATAAAAAATGGTAGTATTGAATATAATTTAAGCCGCAGTGAGCGATTAAAATAGACACTGAAACATTGCAAAAAACACTGTACTATAAGTGGCGCAAAAAATATTTTGGTACTCGGTACTCGTTATTATTTATAATTCGTTACTTGCACTGAAATTGATCCATAACAAAATATAACCAATAATATTCAGAAACGGAAAAGCGGTTACTCCAACGAAAGTACCCGGTTTTTTTTTTTTGGAAAATTAAACGGATTTTCAAATGTCGATACAAGCTGTTCATAAGTACTCTCCACTTATTGTATTGTTTATAATTATTTTAAATACCATAATTGTCGATCACTAATTTTTAAATAGTACTAATAGAAATAAAAAATATGATCTTACCTGTTTCTCAACCAGTGGACGTGTGTAGATGAACTCCTTGCGCGGTGAATATAGCTCTGGTGGATAGCCCTTAAAGGAATACCGCAATACACTTTCATCGGCAGACTCGCCCGTGGTGAGCGTCTCCACTGTACAACCTCCCGCAGTGCCATAATCCGTGAACGCAACAGACTGATACAACGGTTCACCGATGCTGTACGCTGGACACGTTGAGGTCGTTGACGAGCAAATGGACGCATTAGAGGCGCTGAGCTTCAAAGAGCTCGAATTTAGCTGGGCGCTGTAACGCTGTTGTTGCTGCTGTTGTTGTTGTTGTTGGTGCCGTTGACGCTGCTGTCGCAGCAGCTTTAATGTCGCGTGCGAATTACAACGCTGGCTACGATTCAACTGATGTGCATGACTATCGTAGGAGGCAAATGAAGTGGTGTAGTCGAGTTGCGAACGCGGCGCTGCTGCAGTGTTGCTATACAAAACCTCCACATCGGCGCTATCCCAGTCATAGTCAGCGTAGTCAGTGTCATTGTCATCATAAATGCCGCCCTCAACTGTTTCGCACATGCATTGCCCCGCAGCGCTGACTCCACTGTCGTTGTTTTTGTTGTACCTTGCATTACAGCAAGCGTTGGCAGTTTCATTGTTTTCATCGGCAGTGTTCACTTTGCTATCACAAGCGTCTGCATCAGCTGTTGCAGCTGCGAGCAAGCGCTCACACTCTGCAGCAACTGCCGCGATGGCAGCGATGTCGCCATCAGCGTCATGCCAGTCATTAGCGCTTTGCTTGCTTCGTATATTTTCAGTCGCCATGCAGACTGGCAACGCCTCCTTGGTGACACTCTGTGTCGAGTGAATGGGCGCTGGAGGTGAGGTCTCGGCTGTAGCAGCGACGCGCCGGACGGGCGGTGTTGTTGTCGTTGCGGACGCGCCACACCCATTGTTGTTGTTATTATCACTATCGTTATTATTATTATTATTACTAATATTATTGTTGTTATTGTTGTTATTGTTGTTAACAGTCATCATGCCCATTTTCGGCGAACGCTCAATTTACTCAACTAAAGTGGCTTGCGAAATTCAGCTTCCTACATGCAGCGGGTATACGCTTTTAATTGAATTTATTCGAATCGAATTTAACATAAATTCGAGTATTTTTCTTTTTGGCAAAACTCTAGCCTTTGCGCTAAATGTGAAATTCAGAGGAAAGGCAATGCTGCGATGAAAAAAAATTGCTTAAATTTAAAACACAATGAATATTCAACCAAAAAAAAATAGTAAAAAGAAATGTTTGTTTCGCTGGACGCTCAATTGAAATCGGGTGGTCGCGCGCGTTATTGTGGCGTTTTCGTAGCGGAGCGCGCGGCAGCGCGGATCGTTACGTTCCGCCGCGCTTCGCGTTTATATGCGTTCGCAATGTCACGTTCCGCCGAAATTATAGCTGTAGTTGTTGTACAATATTTTATTGCTGTTAGCTAACTTTGTTTGAGCTTGCCGCTTGGCTCTTTGCGAATTTTCGTCTTCGTTTGCGCTTACTACCGCTGCTCTGCATTTGCTGTGCTTGCGAATTTTTTACCTAACTCTTTTGCACTGAACAGCACACACATACAGCGCATAGAACTCAGGCCACCATTAAACACACTTTATACCTCAACGCAAATCGCACCCATCCCCTCTTAGAACCGTTATCACAAGCGCTACAACTGCTTTGCTCCTGTAAGCTCCTACAAGTAAGATTGTTTACACATGTGTTTGTTGTTGGTCGGCTTGTTTGAGTGACTCTTAGTTACCACTTGTTTTTCATCAGCATTTTCGATTTTCGTGACTGTTGCGGAGTCATTGCCGTGTGACTGCGGCGTTAAATTCGCAAATATACGAACATGCAATATCGGCGGCGACGATAAGCGAGCAGCAGCGCAAGTTGCTGTTTACCCAGCTTAATATTTGTATGCTTTTAATGTTTTCGCACACATTTCGCTTGATTACAGTTCGTCCGCAGTTATCACACGGCTGTAGATTGCTTGCGGGATAACACAGATAGTGTATGAGTATTTGCATACTAACTAAAACACGCGCTTATTGTTGTTGTGGTTGGTGTGTGTGTGCGATTTAGAATCTTTGCGCTTCCTCAACACAAGGCGTGAGATGCTTTACGCCATCATTTATCATCGCTTTCCGTTACTTTGGCGCGTTTTTAATTTTATTTATTTTTTATTTTATCATCCGTTTTTTCACAGTTCTCAGTTCTCAGCTGTTTGTTAGCGCTTTTGCTACACACGGTTCGTTTAATAGTTTCTTTTTTTTTTTGTATTTTTTATATTTGTTATTTACGTTCGTTGTTCTTTTTATTTTCGCTCATTGTACTTAATGTTTGTTTTATATTTAAACTTTTTTGTTCTGCGACAATGACTTTGAATCAACATAATTTGCAATGTTTAATCTACTGATAATACAGTTGAACTTGCTACATACGCACTCGACTCGACGGAGAGATAGTGAGATCGCTACATCTACTACTTAATTGTGTTTATTTTTGCATATAAAAACTTATAAACTTTCGAAATTTCCATTTGATCATGTGCTTAATTAAAATCTTCTTACAACAACAATTGCTTTAGGATCTGCTGTTAGATGACCGATGCTAACAGTAATCACAGTTGGAATCTATAAATACAACTGTACTCTCTCTAAGCTTCAGCTTTCTCTAGCCAATATTGAGTTCCCTGTTTTCTTTACTGACTTGAAATGTATTTTAAATACATATTTCGGCCTTTTTTACACTAGTCCACGTATAGTCTTTGTAATATATTCTTGCAGACTGTAACTCTCGACGAAAATGTGCCAATTTTTTTTGCTGTAGGGTGCTTGAAATTGACCATCGAAAGCAGAAAACATGCAACTTCAAGCACATGACCAGACACAACAACGCGTAAGACAACAACAACAACATGTGTAGTTACAACCTCAAAATTGAGCAACCGAAAAAAGAATCAATGTCAGCAAATTTTTACACACCACATTTTACGTTAAATGAACTGCAAAGTTTACTAAAAATTATTGTATTTAAGACAAGAATTACTTCGAATTAAAGTGAAGAGTACTTTTAAAAAATAAGCATTCCAATGTTGGTTCAAATATGATGTTGAGTTTGGTTAATCAGAAATATAGTTGGCAAGCCTGTATTCTAATAGATTTTGTTAATTTATTTAAAATCTATATTTAGCTGTTTTTTCAGTTATGCAGTAATAATTGCCCTTTAATTAACTAATTAGCTATCATAATTATTACTTTTATATTATAATATTTTTATTTTAAGTATCAGTTTAAGATTTCAAATAATTTTTTTGTATTTTGTAATTATTTTCTGTTAAAATGTTTAATAATAATTTAATATTTTGTAGGCAAAAAATTTCCGAATACAATCAATTTTAAACTTTTTCATAACCGAAATTCTAAAAAAATTGTGTACCCCTGGCGCCTGATAAGAAATGTTGAAAATTCTTATATATATTATTTTTTACACACTAGCTTTAAAATTATCAAAACCAATTTCAGACACTAAAAATATAAAAAAATTAATTGAAAGTTTGAATATTAAATGTAGTGAAATATAGGAAACCACTACTCGAATTTCCTGTTTTTGTTTTGGCTTGGGTTTTGTATATTCTTGTTAGTTAAAGAAATATCACTTTTTCAGTTTTTAGAGTATTTAAAATGTGTAAAAATAATTTATATTAATTTTTTTATATATTCATATTTTATTTCCTTTCGAAACTATGTATTTATACATCAATTTATGAACACTGTGCAGCAATAAAAGCAAGCAACGGCAGCAATTCACAGCACAAGAGTCAAGCGGTCGGCAACAGTTTAAAGCGATGTAGTACACACACTCAAAGCTGAAAAAAAAACATTTTTCACAAAAAAATTTGTTTTTATTCAAAAACAGTAGCCATATTTATTGCACTGTGTATATCCAAAATAAATATTTCATTCAAATATATTCGTTTTATTTCATTTGTATTGCACTTCCACAACGCTCGATTCACACGCATTCAATATTTTGCACAATAAACACTTTATTTTATTATTTCGCATACAAACACATTGCTCTGAGTATAATTCTAATATTTCATTGTATAACAATTCGTGATTTCTGTGCGCTTTCGTTTAAACTCAACTTCTAATTCAACGCTAATCCAATAGGAAGCGATTGCCAGTCGAACGAATATGTTTTCTGTTTTGCATACGCACGCATACACTTTCACACACACACACACACACTTATAAAATTATACGCGTTTATAAAAAATTTTAACAAAATTTTAATGAAATAAAAATAACGTTTTCGATATTTCAATAAAAACTGCTAAATAAATATTTAATTGAAATAGAGGCGAAAAAACGTTGAAGACGCACTCGTTACCGCCACAGCGAACGCTAACCATCTAAAACCAGTACACCGTAGTCTCTGAGGCGCGCCGCGCAAAAAGTCAACTTTTAAAACTCTCTGGCAGACAGACAAAACAGACATATAGCGTTGTCGAACGTCGCCAAAGCAGAGTCGCGCAGCGCCGCGCCGCTAGGCAAGCAAGGCGTTTGCCGGCCGCTCACTCTCATCAGCATTGTCGCTGCAGCGGAGTCTACAGCAGCCAACGCGGTTGACTTCTATGTAATTTACTATGCTGCTCAGCAACCAACAACAGCAACAGCATAAAATAGAGGCAATGGTAGGCGTATGTACTACATACATGCTTTGGCGTTCACGGCAAAAGCGAAAGAGCCGCAGTGCCAACACCGAGTGATCGAAACGAACATCCAAATTTTCGAAATATTATTTCTCGCGGTTGCTGTTTTAATGGTCTATTTTGTTTGGCATGAAATTCAAGCAAAGTGCTTTGGGACGCATACGCTTCAGCCAGCTGGCCGTTAGCTGCTGGCCGCCGATTGCTTAGCTAAAATTTTTCTGGCCAAGCTAATGGACCCGTCACAACGCTTTGTAGCCTTTAATGTATAAATTTTACGGTGCACATGTATGGGTGTAGGCAAATGTTTTGTACTCGTGCAATGCCGTGGGGGGTATGACATGGGATTCTAATTTCATTTTCATCTTTTTACACACGCGCACAGCAGCAGCACAAAAGTGGTTTAATTTTAATCGCCCAAGAAATATTTGTAAGGGTTTTAAATAATCTTGGTATTAATGTAAAATCGTAAGAAGAACTGATTTTCAGCGGGGGTTATCTTAGGCCCTCCTCGAACTATTCAGCTTACAAAGAGATAAATCAATTTTAACATTAGATATCCAATATAGCGTGGGCATAGAAATTTTAAGTTCTTCACTGTTATGATTCTATATATTGGTCTACAACTTTGTTTCCGCCGTTTTTTTGTAAATTGAAGTTTTTTTTTTTTTGTATAAAAACGGTTACACATGTCGATGAGCCTCAGTCACACTTTTCTTGGAATTAAAAAAGAAAAGCAAATTTTTCCGCAAATGTCGAAAATTCGGCTCAAAAAGTGATATTTTCAGTTGAGAATAAGTTTGGGATGCAAACAGATCTCTACAAATATTTTGTTGGGTTAATGTTGACACAAATGTCCAAGATCGATATAAAAGGATTTAATCGATTTAATCGACCAGTGCTTGACCCTAGAGACATCCCCGCAAATGTCGAGAATTCGGCTCAAAAGGTGACATTTTCAGTTGAGAATAAGTTTGAGATGCAAACATATCTCTACAAATATTTTGCTGGGTTAATGTTGACACAAATGCCCAAGATCGATATAAAAAAAAATCGATTTAATCGACCAGTGCTTGACCCTAGGGACATCTATTGAAAAACGACGAAAGCGAATTTGTAGACCTGACATTCAATATAACGCTACTTCAGCTTTCATACCAACTGTTGGGAAATGGATCTGGACTTGACTCATATATGTCATACATTTGACTTGAGACCACTTATCAGACGCCGAAAATACTCAATAGTAAACCTCTAACAAATATTTATAACCGCCGCTTCTCATGTGCGCTGTGTATAAAATATACGGTTCCGTTCGATTTTAGCGCTTCCTTACTTTTTTTTTGTCTTACGTTAGACAGCTTTTGTGTTTGTGTAATTTTTTCGATTAGTCAAGAGAATTCGCCCAATTTTTCTGATGAAAATTAATTCGAGCAATCTTGTGCATCTGCATAGTTTGTCTGACATAAGAAGATTTCTTAACCCTTAACCGATGGGGCAATAGCAGATATGCGGCCTTGCCAAGGTCATTCGATAAAGCAATTGAAGTATTGAAGTTTTGATATACGTTCTAAGCCAAAATGGAACTAACATAAATGAATGGATAAAAGATATGCAATCTGTCAATGACTTTAGTTTGAAATAAATTTGTTTAAATTTTTAAAATATTTAACCCTATGACAATACCAGAGGTTAATTAATATAAACCTGAGTGTTAAGTATTTTATTTTAAATTCGCATACGTGTACTTATGTTTCTAAATTTTTTTTTTTTTGACGCTCTCAAACCCGATCTACTGGATATTTGCATCCCAAGAATATTATACCTGTAATTCAAATTTATTTTAATTTTCCAACAAAGGGTTAAAACTAGCCAGTATTTCTCAATTCTTTTTTCAAGCTTAGTACGACAAAATATTTCACCCAGACATCGGCTGATAATATGCTCATATAATACATACATAACTACATATACCAATTCCAAGACCACGTTCTTTTCGTACTGGCAAGTCAGCAGATATTCACCAGCTCATAAACCAGACTTCAAATACACACACATACATGCACATATCACACCACATGAGTTTGCTGTTATTTGAGCTGAAACACGTGTGAGAGCCGTGAGAGCATCATAGCTTTATGTCTGTAAATTGGAGAGCATTTGCAGTATGAAAAAATTAGCAAAGGTTTATTCAAACAAAATTTGTTCGCGAATATTTCTAAGCGATCGGCCAAGTGTGTGTGTGTGTCTCTAAGCTCTGAGCGTGCGTGAAATGGCTCTCTTTAATGAACGCTGCGCTGCTCTGCGTTCGCACCTACTTTCTTGCTTTAAGCCGCGCTTAATCGGCTTGGCTTTCAAACGGTGTTCTCCGCATTCCCCAACGACATATTTTCAGCATAAATACTTTGAACTTTTTTTATTTTCTGTATTTTGATTTTGGTCCAACACGGAACGCGTTTCGTGTTTTTTGTAGATAGTAAATTAGAGACAAACATCTGTAGGTTTTCGTGTGTGCTCGTGCGTAAATCGTATTGTAGTGCTTGATGCAAGCGCGTTCGCATCACAACTTTTCTTTTATGCTGGGCGTTAAAGCATTTTCCTTTTTTCTCAAAACCATAATCCTTTCATTTTATTGTCGAAAATTGTTTTTTAAATTTTTTTTTTTATTAAGCAAGCCTTCGCGTGTCGTGTAGTATTTTGTAGTAGGCTTTTGTTTTCTTAATTGTTTTCATTGTATTGTATTGTTTTCATTACAGATTGTATCTGCTCGTATTGTTACTATTATTACAGTTTGCTTTGGCTTTGTTTGATGACTTTGCGTATAAAGTAGGTGTTGTTAATGAAGCTCGATATCATCATTTATCACTTCACGAATATTCAAAGAAAATTTTTTTTAAATATTATATTTCAACTTTTAGGCTACTCTCGTGTGAAATCTGTTGTATAAGTTCTATAAAAAATAACATGTTATATCTGGCTGCTTCCATGTGCTACAGGCATATTCTTTTATAACTTTATACCGGGTTCATGTGTGCGCGTGTATCAACGATTTTGTAGAGTCATAATCATACTAGCTGAAAGCATAGATTTCAGCTTATCACTCTGCTCAGTAAGTTTAGTTGAAGTGTTAGGTGCGTGTGTAACTATCTACGATTTTCATACATACGATTATATACATTTTTTTATGCCAGTGTTGGTTGTTACTCCAGGGCATTGGCTTTTAGTTGATGTTTGTTTGAGTGCACGAGCTAATTTTAAACAACTTTCAACACAACAAGTAATGCTTAGAGTAATCTCAACATGGCTTATTCATTAAATTTATTGGGTTTCTTATACAGTATCTAAACTATATTTTCTGTGGAAGGTCTTTCATTAAAAAGTAGGTTGATTAATTTTCTCCGAATAACTGTGCTTACTGTACATACTTCTTATTATTCATATTGTATTTATTATAAAATTTTAATATGTTATTGAGACCAACATGACTAAATTCCTATATTTCTGAACTCGCTTCCGGTTTCATTCCGGAATTCTTGAAAAATTTGCAAAGTTATACAGGCGCTAACCCAATTTCCATATATTAAAATTATTATTAGGGCTTAAAAACATTTTGGCTTTATAAAAATCTGCTCTGCCCGTAGTTGACCACTTCCTTACCTCAATCAAATTTGCCTCAACGCTTAACCCTTAGCTCTGTTTACTTCCACTTACCTACGCCAACAGACAAACCAACAAATGTACGAACATAAAGATAAGTTTTGCACACTTGCGCACACATACATACATACATACATACAAACATATTACTATAATTTTATTCGTGCATATATAGATTCCTTATCTCCCCAAGCGCCGTCCTTTGTAGGTTGAATGATTTTGTTTCGCTCGTCGCATCCGTTTTCTTCACTTTCCATTGTGCTGAAATCAAATGAAAAAACTTACAATATTTATATCGCTGCATGTGGTGGTAATTTATGGGTTTGCTTCCTCGAAATGGTCCATGGCAAACAAGAAGCATATGTGGATGTACGTAAGATTGATTTTTTTAACAAAATCTGGGTCTGACTAAAAAGTAAAGTGAAGCTCGTGTACGTCTGTCCATCACTCAGTTGGTCCATTTGAGTGATGCCGTTGTTTGCCGCATTTGTTGCGGTTGCTACGCTGTTGTTTTTGTATTGCCGCAGATGTGTTGATAAGCGTTTTGAGTAGTATTTTTAGCAAAAATTTAAGAATTATAATAAACGAATTTTTTTCTAAGTATTTTAGTGAAGATAATAGATCAAAGCGTTTCGAAAGTATATTTTCGATTTTTTCGCATTGCTTTAGTTGCATAAAATTTGCAGTTTTTCGCACCTTCAACTACCATAATGGCTTCATTTAAAGCTTTTATTGCATACATATAAATAAGGTATTGCAAAAATATTAGAATTTATGTGGGTCACCTTTTATTTTTTCTGCGAAATAGTTTCTTATAATAAACCTTCAGCTAAAAGCAGCAGTTTTTAAGGAATAATAGTTGAATTTGATTCTCGGTTGCATTTTATGTTTCAGATTTATTACCAGGTTGGAGTAGTTCGCAGATTCCTCGAAAGATAATAGAGCACATTAAACAGGACCGGAAATAATTTTTTTAATAAAGACTGTTTCAATCTTGAGTGTTTCAACCTAAACAAGTAAGGAAGGGCTAACTTCGGGTGCAACCAAACATTATATACCCTCGAAATTTATTGAAGAAATTTTATTAAGATAACACACAAATTTACCCATAAATTCGGTATAAAGTTTAATAGAATAACGAAAATCGTTATATATAGTATATGAGGGCTGAGGTAATTCCTGAACCGATTTCATTCATTTTCATCAGCAAGGTATACTATATCCAAGATTATACGCTCACTTATTTTGCTAAGATAACTCACATATTAACCAATACATACATATATGCGGAATAAAGCCCACCGTACTTTTGAAAAACCTATAATTAGGCATATGGGAGCTAGGAGATGTTATGACCCGATTTTAATAATTTTTGGAACAGAGACACACTATTAGAAGAAAACAATTTCCTCTTAATTACATTAAATTATCTGAGAGATTTACCCTATATTCGGTTAAAATTTACCCTTAGGCGCTGAGTTCAACATGTTCGATATCTGGGGCCTTGAAAAGTTATAGCCCGTTTTCGACAATTTTTTCACAAGTGAAGCCAGAGATGATATACACTATTTGTGTAAAGTTTTATTCCGCTATCTTCATTGGTTCCTTATGTATATATTATAAAGTGCGGGAATCAGATGGAATTAAAAATTGAGTTATAAGGCAAGTAGTCGTGGTTGTGAACCGATTTCGTCCATTTTTTGTCCGTGTTATCTGGGTGTCAAGAAAATATTATATACCGAATTTCATTTGAATCGGTCGAGTAGTTCCTGAGATATGGTTTTTGACCCATAAGTGGGCGATGTTACGCCCATTTTCCATTTTGTAAACAAATCTGAGTGCAGCTTCCTTCTGCTATTTCTTCTGTAAAATTTAGTGTTTCTGACGTTTTTCGTTAATGAGTTAACGCACTTTTAGTAATTTTCAACCTAACCTTTGTATGGGAGGTGGGCGTGGTTATTATCCGATTTCAACTATTTTCATGGTGTGTGGAGGGGTACGTATGAAAACCGACTGCAAAAAGTTTCGTTTATATAGTTTCATTGGTTTGCGAGATATATACAAATAAGCGATTTGGGTACAGGGCCACGCCCACTTGCTCCTCCCTAGTGCGATCCTTTATTCCAATTTCCATTTTATTTTTATAACTTCATTTATGGCTTAGTTATGACACTTTTTGTTTTGGTTTTCGTAATTTTGTGGGCGTGGCATTGGTCCGATTTTGCCCATTTTCGAAAATAACCTTCACGGGTGCCAAGGAATACGTGTTCCAAGTTTCGTTCGATATCTCAATTTTTACTCAAGTTATCCGTTGCACGGGCAGACGGACGGACGGACGGACAGACAGACATCCACATTTCAACTCGTCATCCTAATCATTTTGATATATATAACCCTATATCTAACTCGTTTAGTTTTATGAATTACAAACAATCGTTATGTGAACAAAACTATAATACTCTCTTAGCAACTTTTGTTGCGAGAGTATAAAAATGTTTCAAAATCTCGGCTTCTTTTTCACATCCGCACACATGAGCTGCTGATCGTTGCCGATCTAACGTTTTCTCTTCTAATGAATTATATATAAGTAGATGTAGACCAATAAAAATAAAATTTAGAAGATCACCACAAATATCGTTACATGTCCATAAACGAGAGCACTTGTAAAATATACAATAAAAATATTAAAATCATTAAATTTTGCCTATGATGTTCTATGAAATTAGATAAACATATTCTTCGAGTTGTGCATTAATTATAAAACGGTATTGACCGAGTTTACAAACGTTTTGCATTTCGTTTATTAATCGTAATATTTGTTTGTTGTGATTATTCTTGAAATCATCCATACACACATGCACATACGCATACATACATACGTATATGCCGTGTATAATAAGTGCAGTTCAATTGAATTACATTTGGCCAAAATTCGGTAATTGCTTGATTTTTGATTTCTCTTAATA
This sequence comes from Zeugodacus cucurbitae, assembly GCF_028554725.1. Taxonomy (NCBI): domain Eukaryota; kingdom Metazoa; phylum Arthropoda; class Insecta; order Diptera; family Tephritidae; genus Zeugodacus; species Zeugodacus cucurbitae. The sequence goes on from NC_071667.1 coordinate 3,986,144, forward strand.
AATTCTGCAATGCGTTGCTTGCGAATTCCCCGCATTTCATTGAAATCATCCAAAATCATTTCGCTTACATAAGACGGCATTGAGTAAATAAACACTGAACAGATACAGAATAAGTGAAATTTTAGAAACCAATCGCAAAGGAGATCTAAGGAAAAGCGGCCAAGAACAATTGAGCGCAGTGGAACGTGTGTGAAGAAAATATTGCCGCACGCACCTAACACTTGAAAACTGGCGAGTTAATAAATCGTGTTCGTGTACAGACTAGTGATGGCGAAAAGATTGCGCTACTGGACGACCAACTAAAGAGTGAAAATTTTTTACTCTATAAGCAAACATCAGATGTGTTCAGAGGCGTTTAAACATACCTCTCCAAAACTAGCAAATCTACTTGGACAGTGTCTGGCGTAATCGTTCACTTGAAAACACATTATGAGCGATATCTCTTATTGGGGTAGTTATCTGGAGATTAGTAATATTGGTAACGGTTTCATAAAACGTTCAATTGGAACCATCGAAAAGTTAGTTACTAAATTATGTCTAGCGTAGATTACACAGTACCAATTCCTTCCGATAGAGGCGGACCAAAAGTGTAGTGATTTTAGCCTACTTGGAAACAGAGGTAATATCAGTACATATCGTTCTGACTTCTTCTGTGATTTGCCTGTAAACGGTGATGATACCGGAAGTAAGCCGACTTTAAGTTACCGCGGGCTCACTATATATACAGCTTCCAGCGCTTTGACCACAAACAGACAAGTGCCTGGGTATGCATGTGATTTGTGCTTTGCTATTACTTGGAATGCGATTGAGTTGAGTGTGCGGTGGCAAGCAATTGGCACGCGCCGATGAACAATAAGCGAATAGCCACAACAGCCGGCAACTGACAGCCAACAGCGCACATTTGCCAACAAGTACAAGCCAAGCACAAGGAATCGAGAGGAAAAGCACAGCTGCACAATTGAGATGTATACAAATAATGCATGAATTAAGATGGAAATGATATCGTTCAGTTCGAAATGGTTTATTTGTAAATAATGATGTGTGTGTGTGCGTATATTTAAATTTAACTTTACGCAATGAAATCATTGAATGCGAATCTGCCAGCAACTTGAGGCTCAAGTGTGCAAAAGCCAGCGTTCAAGTAACAACAAATGTATATATATCTACACGCAATGAAATCGATTTTAGTTAATAAAAAGTGAAGAAAACCAAACATGCGTGTAAACAATGAGTGGCAGCCAATTAATAAAAAATTATAGTTTGGTGGGCGAGTGCGTATGCGTAACGCAAAAGTAGCATGCGATAAAAATTAACGCAACATTTTACGAGTAACTGAATTTGTAATGTTTGGGCGTTAATCGATATTAAAGAGTTAATACTATGCTGATATCTACAATGTTGCAGCATAAAAACTGAAAGCCAAGTGGCACACTCACTATATAGTATATTTAATGCTGAGTGCCTTCAGTGCCGCGAACATAGACTCGCCGGACAGCGTTAGCAAACCATATTTGATTTGCAAATAATTGAACAGCCAAACCGGCTGACCAGCGATCATTGCTAAATGCCACACACAGTCACTAACGCCCAGTTGTCTGATTCAAGAATAGCAAATATAACCAATACAACACAACTACAACAACCCACAAAGCAACTACTTACGGCGAGGCTATAAATATTTATTTAATTTAGTTGAATACACAAACACACACATACGAATACATGCACCCTTGTTCATATGTGCGGCTCTCTATCCATGAAATTAGTTTATGACTTTCGGACGCGTCAAGGCACTAATGCTATTGGGCGACGCTCCGTCGGTGGAGAGGAGTGCCGCTGGCGTGCGCGCGTAAATCATCAATTAACAAATTGCAGCCACGCATACCGATAGTATTGCGTATGCCACACAAGTGGCAGCGTACAAATATGAAATGCTCGCCAAGCAGCACATGTCCACATACAGCATTATTATTATTATTTTATGTGTTTTTCTGCTTAGCTCGTTTATAGTGTTGTCCAAGAGTGACCATGGCTCCGCTCAGCTCATACAACGTGTCTAGCTGTCGCTGCTACAGCTTAGTTGCAACGTTCGAATTAGTTGGGATCCACTAAAATTCATTTAATTAATAGACAAAGCAAAAGCGGTTAATTGCAAAAAAAAACAACATTCAATGTGCCAGAGCAGATTAGTTACCCAACGGTGTTATACGGCGCTTGTTCATCTGAGAGTTGATAGTATTGATAATTAGATTTGGTACATGAGCTTGAATTTGAAAACGAATGTGAAAATTTCCTGTTGAATGATTCTGTAAGTTAAGCCAGTAGTCCGCTTTAGGAGCCGAAAAAAGCGTTTTTTTAGCAACTATTTTTGAAAGGGAAATGGAATTTTAAGACGATAGTGTACTATATTTAAGGCTTAAAAAACAATATTTATTATTAAAAAATATTGAAATTTTTTCAAAGTTGTAAGTATTTTTCTGGAGCGCCTGGAGTCTTCACTTGTAAATCGGTGCCGGTGATGGAGGTCGTGCGATGCATCTGAAACAGTCGAACCATTTTTTTTTTTATTTTTAGAGGTTTCTTTTCTTTATGAACTATAAAAATACCGAAGAAGTTATAAAATTCCAAATTTTTTCGAAGTTTGAAAAAAAAATCACTTTTTTAAGAAAAAAAAATTGACTTTAAGTTGCAAAACAAGTAGTTTAAATAATTCTTTTGTCCAACTTTTTTAGTTCAAATAGACGATAATTTAATACTGAAGCTAAATCACTTCGGTTTTTTTCGATCGGACATATATTTTTTTGCTATCGCCGGCACCGTTTTCTAACACTTGTGAAAATGAAATCTCGAGAAAACGCGCTTTAAAGTTTTCGGTTCCAAAAAATATACATATATATAAAATGCTCGATGCTCGACCACTAAAACTGCTCTAGCTTCGAAAATATGTCGAATTGGCCTCTGGAATTTTAAAGACTTATTCTTAAATAGTTTTGGAAGAGATTTAAAACAAAACAAAAAAATCGATTTTTTGAAGCCTGTAAAGCAGACTACTGCCTTAAAGTATATAAACTCATAACTCCGTATGCACATTTTTGAATCCTTTCAGAGTCATTACATTGGGATTCCAAAAAATGTGTCTAAAAGCAAGCTCCACAGTCAACAAAGTTTGATTGTATTTCAAAAGGATCTTAGTTTCATCAGCCATTTGGACCCTGGTAAAAATTTTACGTCCATAAAATGGTCTGGTGATTTAAACGCGTGACATCACTTACCTTAACGTTGGATATAATGAAGTTAACTGCTATATCCATATAGGTATACGAGGGCTGCTATATATATTTCTGACCTAGGCAACACTAAGTGTTGCCAGGTGCAATCTTACATTTCCATTGGAAAGTTTGACATTTTTTAGCATAACATCACTCAGAACGTTTTGTCATTTAATCGTGAATTGTTTTATTTACAGGGAATTAAAAAATTCATCTCGGCCAAAAAATGGAATTAACTCGTGAACATTTTCGTGCGATCATTTTTCACAATGAACTAAAATCTTTGTATGGCTATGAAGCACCATCCCATAGCACTGTGAAAAACTGGTACAACGAATTCAATCGTGGCCGACGGTCGCTCAAAGACGAATTCCGTGAAGGTCGTCCAAAAACAGCCGTTGTGCCAGAAAACATCGATGCCGTACGTGAACCGATAATGCAAGACCGTCATGTAACATACCTTCAGATAGAGGCATGCCTATGCATTTCTCCCACCAACATACATTCGATATTGCATGAACACCTGGCCGTAAAAAAGGTTTGTTCTCGTTGGATCCCGCACAATTTGACAATCGCTCAAAAACGGCTCCAAAAAAGTGCTTCGAAAATTGTTTTGAGCGCATGCAAAAGTGTATAAATCTTGATGGAAAATATTTTGAGAAACAATAAAACCATTTTCGTTGATAAATATTCCTATTTTCATTATTAGGCCAGAAATATATATAGCAGCCCTCGTATTAGCTTAATTAATGCTTAAAGCTTTTGTTATATATTTGGCCGAATCTTCCATTAGTGATTACATTTTTATTAAAAGAAGAAGCTTCATAATTCATTGTACACTTTTTACTTTTCCTAAGAACCAATTCTTAGTCCCGCTCTCAATCTATTCGCCCAACGCAAGCACCGTATGGTTTTGTATCAACAAACAAAAACACGAATGCAGCATTTCCTTTAAAAATGTAAACATTTTTATGATAACTTTTTTTGACTTAAATGCTTCATATTAATAAATCTGTGTGCATATAATTTATACAAAAAACGCTTGCAATAAAAAATGCTAACATACATATGTATGACGCGCAGTTTTTAAACATTTATTTCCGGCATGCAACATCTGCCATTTGGCGATTTTCTTCGTATTGTTCGACCAGATTTTATGAAAGTTTACCAGCTCTAAATTGGGCTAGCCAAATAAATAAATAGAAATTAATAATTAATAGGATTAAATGCATAGGTATAGGTTCTATATAGACGAAGAAGCAGAAAAGAAACTTTAGAGATATAGTTTTTGATGACTTCTATGCAGTTTCTGCCCAAAGTCCAAGCAGCAGTTCGCTAAAGTAATAAAAGCTAAACAATTAAGTTTTAGAAAGAGTTCAAACAATTCCTTTCCTTACAGGGGAAGCGTTTAGGGAGCAGCGGTGTCAGGGACTGTGCTCTTCTTCCCACAAAAACAAGAGCCATCATATATCTTTGTAACACAAACCAAAATAAGCAACACATTCACACTCGGTACGAATTTGCTTCAAACCATAAATCACGCCGTCAATGCATGTCCAGTGTTCAATGGATGGCTTTAAGGCTTCGACTAACCCAAAGCATATTCATAAATTTGAGCGTGTAAATATTATATGCCAACAAAAAATTGTGCAATGTGCATACATACACGCACATACCTATATTATACAGATATTTAGTTACAGAGGTGCTTAGCTACTTATGTCCAAGCATGATACATATATGTAAATATTGGTCGTCTTCAAAATTGCTTAGAAGTCGCAACTAAAGTGCATAAAACACTCAGATATATATATATATGTGTGTGGGCTTATGCAATATAATTTATTGTGCAGTTATGGCTTTATATTTTTAATTTTTTTTCTGCTTTTTTGCTAGGCTCAGCACTAAATTACACCAATTGTTTGCCGTCACTTTATTTTGATTCTGGCCGGTTGTTTTGATTGTGTTTTGATTACGTTTTCAATTAATCATTGCTTGATTTGAATCATGAATTTAGCCAACAAGCTTGACAGCCTGTCATATTTATTTCTTGCTAATAATCAATGGAATGCATGTGAGCAACAATTCTAATATGCAATGACAATCTGCATTACGGTGCATATGTGTATGTATGTGTGTGGCAGAATTTTCTATGCTTGCTTGTAATGAATTTATTTGAATGGGAAAAGGTATTTTAGAATGCAAACGCATACATGTTGACACACATAAATGCACACATGAAATGCATATCAATGTCACTTGCTTAGAATTACATTTCTGGAAATGGTCAACCGAGAGTTGAGTAACTTAGAGCTGACTTAAAAGTTGAATGTGCCACAATTTACATAACCAAATGTGAATTATAATACTTATTTAATTCATAGTTCTTTGGGAGTTAGGTAGACCCTCAAGGTATCAGGAAAGTCAGGAAATTTTTGGAAAAAAGTTATCAGTGAGAGTCATCCGATGGGTCTAAACATCACTTATGGATCCGATACAATGCATTTGGTTAATGTTTTGAATGTGAACAATCTATTGAGTTGATTTAGTCCAGTAATACATAAACATTTTCAACTTTGAATATCTCGGATCTTTGAATATCTCGGATTTTTGGGAGTAATACAAACATCGTACTACCAATTTGAAGAATCAAGTGTTATTCGTATTATTTCATTCTCTTTGATCAAGCATTTCTCTCATAATTATGTGTAAAACGCGTATCCCATAATTGATATGAGTAATTTCTACTCCTTTGCCGTTTCACAAATCAACGGCTTCTCATTGATTATAATCACTGTCAATCACTGTAATTATATCGACAAAGTCTTTAACAACACGCATGCGCGCTGAATAGCGCAAAAGGAATGTTAGCAACAAATGAGCGTGACTGAATGAACACTATGATTTCCATACAAATGGAAGAACTTATAAAACATTGAAAAAAAAAAACATTTTAATCACTAAAAAAGCAACAAAAACTACGCGCAACAAATCATAATTAACCGAAAGTGTCAAATGTACAAAGAATGACAGGCGAAACGAATTCTCCCTCAACTACAAGACGTGCTGAAAATTAGAAGAAAAAACAACGTATGAGAAATACACGAGTAAGGACGTCTAGAAGTGAGTGCATCAAGCTTCGCTGGTTTCTAAAGTTCAATATAGCTTTTTGATCCCTTTTTAGGGTCTCTTAAGGACCCGAACTATAAAACTAAGCGATGAGTTTAAATTTAAATATAATATCAACGCTTCATAACAAACCGATTATTAATGAACAAAATGCTCCGATTGAGCCGTATTTGATAGAATAAAAAAAATGTTGCGCTCGAGTTTGTTAGTTAAAACAAGTAAGGAAGGGCTAAGTTCGGGTGTAACCGAACATTTTATACTCTCGCAATTTATTTATTTAACTTTATTTACATTATATAATACAAAATTTGACCCACATATTCGTCATATATATTGTATAAAGTCCATTGAAAGTTGGAAACCCTAATATTAGGTTAGAAGTACCGAGGTCCTCATGTTCGATATATGGGGCCTTGAAAACCTTTGGTCCGATTTTGGCGATTTTTAGAATGGGGCTGCCACACTATAAAGGTAGTATTTGTGATATCGATATCTTCACTAGTGCTTACTTTATATATTGTAAAGCAAACGATTCAGATCGTCTTCAAAGTTCTGGTATATAGGAAGTAGGCGTGGTTGTGAAGCGATTTGGCCTATTTTCACAACATATCATTGGGATGTAAGGAAACTATTACAAGCCAAGTTTCAATGAAATCGGACGAGAAGTTCCTGAGATATGGTTTTTGACCCATAAGTGGGCGACGCTACGCCCATATTCCATTTTGTAAAAAAATCTGAGTGCAGCTTTTATCTGCCATTTCTTATGTGAAATTTAGTGTTTCTGATGTTTTTCGTTAGTGAGTTAACCCACTTTTATTAATTTTCAACCCAACTTTTGTATGGGAGGTGGGCGTGGTTATGATCCGATTTCTTTCATTTTTTGACTGTATTAGGAAATGGCTAAAAATACGACTGCAGGAAGTTTGATTTATATAGCTCTATTGGTTTGCGAGATATGTACAAAAAACTTAGTAGAGGACGGGGCCACGCCCACTTCCTCAAAAAAATTACATCCAAATATGCCCCTTCATAGTGCGATCCTTCATACCAAATTTTATTTCCATAGCTTTATTTATGGCTTAGTTATGGCACTTTATGTGTTTTCGGTTTTCGCCATTTTGTGGGCGTGGCAGTGGTCCGATTTTGCTCATTTTCGAAAGCAACCTTCCTATGGTGCCAAGAAATAAGTATGCCAAGTTCCATCAAGATATCTTAATTTTTACTCAAGTTACAGCTTGCACGGACGAGCGGACAGACAGACATTCGGATTTGAACTCCACTCTTCACCCTGATCACTTTGGTATATATAACCCTATATCTAACTCGTTTAGTTTTGGGTGTTACAAACAACCGTTATGTGAACAAAACTATAATACTCTCTTTAGCAACATTTGTTGCGAGAGTATAAAAATCATATTACCCTGTGCCACATGTTGCACTCTGGCATAAAAGGCGCAGCAACAACAAAAATGTGAAAAATATTTTATAGTTGTTTGCTGGGCTTAATTGGAAGCAAAAGCAATTGAACTCGTACCCACGCAATGGTCAGAGAAACAAGCGCACACACAACAGGAATGGAAGCAAACAATCTGCTAAAGTTGACTGCGAAATTTCCTAGAAGGGGGAGAGCATTGCAGATTGGCCGCACGCGCCAGTTGTATGCGGAATTGCTGCGGGGGAGACAAAACCGCATACCAGCCAATGAGCGTCTCTCTTCAGCAAACCTCCAATAAATCGGCCACACTGAATGAATGGTAATTTTCAATAGTTTTCGACATTGAAAGCTCAAAAGCCAACAAACAGCCATTTGAAAGCCCGTGAAATTGTATTAGCGATTTGTTGTTGCTTTTGCTGTTGCGGTTTGCGGTTGCTGCCGCCCGTACACAAACCGAAGCGAGTGTTCAATCAAATTGGATAAGATGGCAAGCGTGGCGAATGTTGAGCATGTTGCGGTTGACTCATCACCTTCAACACACCAACTAACATACAGACATTCTCGTGCAGACAAATATGCAGCAACAACAACATTTAATGGGACCGGACATATATATTTGTAGATATACATATGTATGTATGTATGTACATAGTTCGTTTGTGTGACCCCACAAGCAATTACTTTTGAATAGTTCCTTGTTATTCATTAAATTTTTCGTTAGTCTTAAATTTTTTGATCTTTCTTCATTTAGTTCGTTTAATTAATTTCGTATTTAAATTAATAAAATTGACTATGAATTATGATCGCAAATTTTATTGGCTGACATGCCGTTGAGTGAAAAAAATTCGCGAAACTTTCAGACTGTGCGGTTTTTTTTAGAATATTTATTAGTTAGAAGTATAGTATGTTAAAGTCACTTTGGAGCTTCTAGAAACCCTATATTCTTAAGAAAATATTTTATTTAGCTTCCGTGCTCTGCATATTTATAAAATATTTCCTGAGAAAATGACCTACAAGAATTAATGGCACAAGTTAAGTGACACTAAACCAACAATAAAAATAAAGACCACTCTTACAAACCGAAGTAAGTCTGAGAATTAAAACAAAAAATTTTGAGAAATATGCCACCAACATTGGCATGCCATAAGACTCCGCCCTGTGTGGTATGGCACAAGTGTCAGGTCTCAGCAAAACACAATGTGGCAAACAGAAATCTTAAACGACGCAACTGTTGGGATTACTGAGAACCACATATAATAAAAGATCAGCATACCTTGTCCCAAATTCCACAGTTTCTGGTGGCCCAGCGAAAGGCGATAAGGGCAACATAGTACTGCATGCATTCCAGACGCCCACCTCAACGAGTTCAAGCTCTCTTAGACACGCTTGTCTACCTTGACAACACACAACACAAACGCCGCTTTCAATATTTACTTATTTAAGAACAGCAAATCGTTGAAGACTCGACAAGAGCCAAAAATAACAACAAATCACAAATAAATGGTGAACAGCTGCCAGCTGCATTCACTAATAAGTTGCAACAGCAACAGACAGGCATGCTATTTGCGTTACTAAACAAGTTCTTATTGTTACAACACAGCATACATACGAGTATGTTGTATATTAAGTCACAACTCAAGTGAGCACTTGTTGGCATGTCGCTGACTATTGAAAGACCTTGTAGGAAAATCAAGAAGAAGAAGGGAGATTAATGACGGTCTTAATTTTCTCTCAAAAGATCGTTCATGATGTTGGTTATTATTAACAGTAAAACATAATATTTCTAAGGCAGTTCAATTAAATCATGACCTGAGCATATTTTGTAAGCATAACTTCCTTTAAATTTACTATTTGGAGAATTCTTAAAAATATATTTTAATACAACTCTTAAAACCCCGAATGAAATTTTATCTACATATTGAAGTTAGAACAGATTTATAGAATTCGTCTGCCGTAAACTATATTGTTTATTTTAAGGCAGTAGTCTGCTTTAGAAACCGAAAAAAACGTTTTTTTTAGCATTTTTTTTAAGGGAAGGAAATGATTGCGGTAAACGGAATTTTAAGACGATAGTGTACTATATTTAAGGCTTAAAAAACAATATTTATTATTAAAAATTATTCAAATTCTTTCAAAGTTGTAAGTATTTTTCTGAAGCGCGTTTCGATCGGACATATATTCTTTTTGCTATCACCGTTTTCTAACACTAAAACTGCTCTAACTTCGGCAATATGTCGAATTGGCCTCTGGAATTTTAAAGACATATTCTTGGATAGTTTTGGAAGAGATTTAAAACAAAACAAAAAAATCGATTTTTTTGAAGCCTGTAAAGCAGACTACTGCCTTAAAAACTATTTTTTTAGAACCGAAAAGTTCCAAGAATTACATAAAAACTTACTTCGAATGAAATGAAAAATATTATAATAATAAATTCGCCGTTAATTTATTAAAATAAGGATGAAAATATAATTTTTCAGTTTTTCCTATAGGCCACTTTTATTGGTGTGCCTGTTTTTGTTCTTTTGTTGCTAACCCTATTCTGACCTGCCTGACTTCGTGTGCTGCCATGTTGCAATGCTGCAATATTCACTGTCATACACTGTTGTTGTTTATTTATATTTTCACTTATACATTGTAAATACTTCTCTCTGGCGGTGAGCTTTTTGTGGGCAGAACTGAGTTTTGTTTTCTTTTAGTCGAATTTAATCTATGTAATTACATGCGAGAGAGGTAATTAATCAAGTAAAGTTGCTGAGCAGCTAGTACCATATCTGTTGCCAGATTCAACAGGAAATACACGAATTTACATGCCTCTTAATAAACAATTTGTAGTCAAAATTTATGAAAATGGGCGTGTCTCATGGGACCACTGAAGGACGATGATGTTATCTAACAGCGGTTGGCATTGTCGAACTTGAAATGTTTCTACCTACTATCTGGTTTATGTATGGTTTATTCATCTTGCTCATGATAGCTAACAGAGCCGTACTCAAATGAGTAACCTTTTTGTATGATATAACAACATACGTATCCCAAGTGCTCTAAGAAACTTTAATCAGATTTACATTTCCGCTACTGGCTGTTTTCTATAGCTTGATGTCCTATGTCTTTGACTTCAATAGCTTTCGTCCTTTCTAACCTTAATTTTTATACTCTCGCAACAAAGTAGCTAAAGAGAGTATTATAGTTTTGTTCACATAACGGTTGTTTGTAACACCCAAAACTAAACGAGTTAGATATAGGGTTATATATACCAAAGTGATCAAGGTGAAGAGTGGAGTTCAAATCTAAATGTCTGTCTGTCCGCCCGTCCGTATCAAAATATCTTGATGAAACTTGGCACACTTATTTCTTGGCACTATAGGGAGGTTGCTTGAAAGTGTCATAACTATACCATAAATAAAGTTATAAAAGTAAAATTTGGAACAAAGGATCGCACTAGGATGGGGCATATTTGGATGTAATTTTTTTTGGGAAAGTGGGCGTGGCCCCGCCCCCAAATCGGTTATTTGTATATATCCCGCAAACCAATAAAGCTATATAAACCAAACTTTCTGCAGTCGGTTCTCTTAAGTACTCCACCACACACCATACGAAGGTTAGGTTGAAAATTACTAAAAGTGGGTTAACTCTCTAACGAAAAACGCCAAAAACACTAAATTTCACATAAGAAATGGCAGATGGAAGCTGCACTCAAATTTTTTTACAAAATGTAAAATGGGCGTGGTGTCGCCCACTTATGGGTTAATAAACATATCTCAAGAACTACTCGACCGATTTTAATGAAACTTGGTTTGTAACAGTTTCCTTACATCCCAATGATATTTTGTGAAAATAGCCCAAATCGCTTCACAACCACGCCTACTTCTTATATACCAGAACTTTGAAGACGATCTGAATCGTTTACTTTTCAATATATAAAGTAAGCACTAGTGAAGATATCGATGACTAGTGAACTTTGCACAAATACTACCTTTATAGTGTGGTTTAGAATGGGGCTAAAAATTGCCGAAATCGGACCATAGGTTTTTAAGGCCCCATATATCGAACACGAGGACCTCGGTGCTTCTAACCTAAAATTATGGTTTCCAACGTTCAATGGACTTTATACAATATATATGACGAATATGTGGGTCAAATTGTGTGTTATATAATATTAATAAAGTTAAATAAATAAATTGCGAGAGTATAAAATGTTCGGTTACACCCGAACTTAGCCTTTCCTTACTTGTTTAATTTTGAGATACAAATTTAATAATAATTAATAAGTCTTTAGTATACCCGGACCATTTTGAGAAGTGTTTAAGAAAAACTATAATTTAATTGACGTAGTTTGTGTATTAGCTTTTTCAGTTAGTCAACTACAATTCCTTTGCCTTTAGTGAATCAGCATGACAAATAATTTCCACTAAATATTATTTTCTCCCAAACAAATATTGTGTTTTGCTCTAAGAAAACAGTGAAACTTGTCACCGCCCAAAAAATGAGTAACCTGTAATGTTTGCACGCGTACCCCTGCCCACACCGCCAATGTCATTCGTTTTCACATTCGCCCAAGTGCGAGCGATAAGAGGTCCCACAACGTATCGTCCTATCTTATCAACGCTAATTTACTTAATTTGCAAACATTAGATCTGCGTACAATAATTTTTATCTTTATTTGAATTGAGGCATACGCGCTGTTTGGTTCGGTTGCTAACGCTTCAATTTGGTGTATGTAAATATGTACATTAGTTTGTAGATATGTATTGCTTTCCCATATATAGCAGCTAAAGGCTATATACAGGTTGATATATATGTATATCCGAAAATAAAGATTGAGAAATTTTAGGATGAAAATCCGAAAATTCTACGGTACCTCTACCAATATAGTTATACTCAGTTGCGTTTGTCGTTAATGCATATTGTACCGTATATTTCATTTCAACTTACATACGAGCATTAACTCTTCACAAATACAATGATATGAAATGCCGGCAAGCGTGCTTTGGGAACAGTTCCTTGTGTGAGGTGAGAACACTAAAATGTTCATTTAACGCAAGGTTTCCACTATATTCACACACATACTGCCGCGCTGCATATTTATTTCAAAATTAATAAACTTGTGCGGTATGTTCAATGAAAAAGCTTTAAGAAGCTTTTGGTAAAAGCTTTTACCATAGGGTGACCAGATGTCGATGAACTGGAAAGTGTGCCTATTTTTATGTATTTATGTACGTACGAGTAGGTCAAAAGTAATTTTTACTTCCGTCTTAAATATTAATAAATAAGAGAAAATTATTATTATTGAATAAGTTTTGGAGCAAACTCATTTTTTCAGGATTGAGTTATATGTAAAAAAATATAGTAGATTCGAAATCCAGTAATTTTTCAAATTAAAAGTTTTACTTCTTTTCAAACATCCAACTTTGACCCCTTTTAGCATCAGTGATTTTTTTAGTAACTATATACAGTAATTAATAATAATGTTTTTCACTAAGTCTATATTCAAAATTCGAGGGAAAATGTTTCGATTTTGCAGGCTAATTCGAAAAACGGAGAATATACTCCCTAAAAAATTAGAATAAACAGATTTGAACCATGTGTTAATTAGCTTCCAATTTTTATCGATGAACGTCGACCTTGAGACCAAATCCAGATGATGGATTATTTAGATGGTTATAGTATGTTTACATATGAAAATAATCTTGTCCCAAGCTCGCTTAATAATCTAACCGTTTACATATAGCAAAATGAGATTATCAATTGTCAAATGTGTTGCATTTGTTGTTGTATTACACATATTTCTCTCGCTGTCGGCCATTTTTGTTAACATTTTCATTTGAAATTTCTCCTCTTCTTCGCAAAATTATCGATAAACCTAGGAATAACACCCAAAATCTAGTTGTATAAAACGAGATAATTTTATAATCTCGGATTATCCAGAGAGGAATTTTGTATGGGAAATCTCGTTTCATAATTACAGATTATGGAGTTAAGCTTGTAAATGAAGATAATCTCGTTATATGTAAACATAGTATTACTTAGCGCTAAAAATAATCCTAGAAGCAATTCTGTATAAGCCTCATATCGTCTTCAATTAATATCAGATAAAGTCTTATGTGTTACTTAATGAGTCCAATAAAGGCTCAACTCAAATAAAACTGTTATTCAATACCACTACATATTGCTATTTCCACTAGGTTTCTGAAAAGACAGCTCTTTATTATACATATCGTGCACAAAAGCTTTGGTTCCTTCCTAGAAAGAAACTCATAGTAAGAGTGTGTGGGATAATTGCGATCAAAAGATGTTTGCAAATTCATAACTTTTGATATTGAAGTATCAGGTCGCTTTCTAAATAGTGATTGGAAAAAATGTATGTTCTAAGTATCGAACTCAGAATGAGGTTAATGAACTTAAAGTCTTTTGATGCAATTACATACACGCGCTTACACATAAGATACGTCGGTATATGCCACTTCGGGAAGGAAATGAACTTTAAATCAATCAAATTCCCTACGTATTATGTAACATTTTACTAACGAAAATATATATGTAAACAAATAAATTGATTTTTTAGGAATAAGCAATTAATCCATCAGTTTTATTTATTCTTGGCAATTTGCTATTCACATTCGGCACAAAGCAATTGTCTTAATCCAATTTCACAAGTTTCTAGCAATCGCTTTAAGTTACTTGTCTTAAGTGAAAGCACTAAAGTCACAAAGACACACAAGCACTTCATACTAACACTATTTTGACGAACTTGACCTTCTCACATCCAACACGGCTAGAACTAAGTTAGAAGAAACCACTTCCTTGCATGCGTGTATGTGCGTGTGTGCATTAATCCGACTTTTGAACTGCGCATTGGCAATCGAACGCCGAAAATTGAACGCATACTAATTGGATCATCGCAATGACTTTAGGCACTCAATTGTCAAGCCTCACAGTTATAAAAGCCTTAGACCGTCGTGAACTAAACACAGAGCAGTGCGACAAGTAAAAGTGTGAAGGCGTTTGCTCGTTTCCAACAGCCAACCTAAACGTTGCTACGGAGCTATGGGAGCACCAAAAATATTCCTATAAAATCGTTCTTTCAAAACCAACTTCTCCGAACCAACCGTTCAACCAATCAGCCAACACTGCTTCCCAGCCACTTTCGTGTGTGATTGTAGTCTACCGAGCGAGTGTCCAAGCTTAAACGGAATACACTAACTCCAGCAATTTCTAACAACTAGGAGGAATTATGGATTTCACGAAGGCTTTGGGGCTGCCACAGCCGGCTGGCTTTCAATATCTACGCGATGGACGCAACATTAGTCTGGCCGATAGTGTTCCTGCCGACATTTACCACATGGTCGATCCCTACTGGTACAAATGGCAACCGATGGAACAGATTTGGTTTCAGATCATTGGCTTTATCATCACCGTTCTGGGTGTGATGTCGCTATCGGGCAATTTCATTGTCATGTATATATTCACTTCGACACGTTCGCTACGTACGCCATCAAATATTTTTGTGGTGAATTTGGCATTTTCCGATTTTATGATGATGTTCACCATGTTTCCACCAGTGGTATTAAACGGTTTCTACGGTACTTGGATAATGGGACCTTTCCTATGCGAGCTGTACGGTCTGGCCGGTTCGCTTTTCGGTTGTGTGTCCATTTGGTCAATGACGTTGATCGCATATGATCGGTATTGTGTGATCGTGAAGGGTTTGTCGCGCAAACCACTCACCACGACAGTGGCTGTTGTACGTTTGATCTTTGTCTGGTGCATTTGCGGCATATGGGCCATACTGCCGATGGTCGGCTGGAATCGTTATGTACCTGAGGGTAATATGACCGCATGCGGCACCGACTACTTTGCCAAGGACTGGTTCAATCGTTCGTACATTATTGTTTACTCATTGTGGGTGTATGCTACGCCATTGACAACCATTATCTTTTCATATTACCACATCATGAAGGTAAGTTTGTGTGATTTATTTCAAAGTTTTAAAACTTTATGGCAAGTAAAGAAGTAGAACTCGAGAAGTACTCAAAACCTTTCGTAGTTGACTTTTTTACAATATCCTTAAGAGCAGATAAAATCTTCTAAATCAAATAATTTTCTCTCCACCCACACGTCAGGCTGTCTGGGCGCACGAGAAAGCCATGCGTGATCAAGCTAAGAAAATGAACGTCGCTTCTTTGCGCAACAGCGAAGCGGATAAAGGCAAATCCATTGAAATTAAATTGGCCAAAGTGGCGTTGGTGACAATATCACTGTGGTTCCTCGCCTGGACCCCATACACGATAATCAATTATGCGGGTATTTTCGGCTCGATGAATCTCTCACCGTTGAGTACAATTTGTGGTTCGGTATTTGCGAAGGCCAATTCAGTCTGCAATCCAATAGTCTATGGTCTCAGGTGAGCTGTGCAATCTTCCAAAATGAAATACATTTACGCCATTTCTTCTAATACAATTGCTAATGCATAATTTCTTCCCGTTAGTCACCCTAAATATCGGCAAGTACTGCGCGAGAAGATCCCCTGTCTCGCCTGCGGCAAAGACGACATGGCCTCCGAAGTGCGTACGCAAGCAACGGCGGAGATCAGCGAATCGGCGGCATAAATATGTGGCCCAGCTACGGAACCGAAAGTACAATAATCGTAAAAATGGCAATATGCGACAAACGGAATATGACTCTGATGATATTTATACTGTTTTAGATGACGCTCTAGGTCTTGTATATAATAAGCTTGGCTATATGAGCACCTAGTGTGTGTAAATATTTAGCTAAACATCTTGTATCAACAATAATTAACAAAGCGGATGATAAAA
Source organism: Zeugodacus cucurbitae (assembly GCF_028554725.1). Lineage (NCBI taxonomy): Eukaryota > Metazoa > Arthropoda > Insecta > Diptera > Tephritidae > Zeugodacus > Zeugodacus cucurbitae. The sequence goes on from NC_071667.1 coordinate 4,002,793, forward strand.
CGTCGACCTGCAACGAGAAAAAACGAAAACAAAATAATACATAAAAAAAAACAAAAAAAAAATCGAAAAACGACAAGCAACGGTTTAGCAGAAGAGGTTTGTGGCAAAGTGAAAAGAAGGATGAGTCATGAAAAAATACATGAAATGCTAGTTTTTGGTTGTCAGATTTCTCATCCCTGGTCCAACTCTTTATCTGCTAAAACGTACTCAAATAATTCCTCTCTCTCTCACTTCAATGTTTTATTTATTCTAACTGTAATTTTAGGTGTCTCTGGTCTTTCCGGAGTTTCCGGATTGTCAGAGTAGCTTATTATATTTAGTGAAATATTTAAAGGAACTGCAACTTAAAAAAAACAAAAAAAAAGAATTGTAAGCAAAATAAAACTTATGCAATTGATATAAAATCAAAAACCTAACGAATTTTCTCTCATATAAGAATAGTCACTAATGTATCTAGAGTTAAATAAACATATCGAGATTACTTCATATCGAATCTTCTTTCATAGAAGAATAGTCACTAATGTATCTAGAGTTAAAAAAACATATCGAGATTACTTGTCAATCTAAATAGGATATCATATCTCACAATATATAATTAGATATATTGGATAGCAGATCTTCGAATATCTTGACAATTCTGTTCTCAACTAGCTCGTAATATTGGGCAAAACTATTTTTTAGTAAAATGCGGAGCTTAACTAGCATTTAACATGTATCCAATATAAAAAATATACCTCATATTTCACGCTTTTTAGAAAGCAATTGCTATTTATTCACTATAAAAACAACATTTCAAGCAGCAGATTTTTTTTGAACTAGAAATATTTCTGAAATATCTCAAAATTTGTCGACTCCACTTTACACGACTCTGTTCGGAAAATTGGAGCCTCTGCCCATTCGCCTGCCACTGCCAGTGACATCATAGGTGTTCTCATCTGAGTCCAAGTCTGCACGATGACCATCATTACCTTTACCTTCGATGCCTATGCCATCGCTGTTATTATGCTCATCTAAGGTATACATAGCGGCGCGACCTTGCAGAAGTATGAAGTCGATGAGTCGCTTATTACTGATCGATTTCATGGCGCTGGGATCGTTTCGTTTACGCAAATAATTGAAGCAACAGGTACTAAAAAGTAGTGTAGATTATGCTATGCGTGCTCTAAACACTGCATATTTGAATATGTACGAATAAATTGACTGCTTACCGAAAATTTTTCGTACCACAAGCATTCGTACATTCATTGCCACACGAATCGCAGGTCATCGAACGTTTGTTTTCGAAAAGCCCTTTTGGTTCCAGTTCATAGAACGGATCCTCCATCGGTATGTTGAAGTATTTTGTATGCAGGGCGCATGTCGTCATTGGTTCGTGCAATTTTAGAATGAGTATGCCTAAAAGAATGTTTTTGATTCATAAGCAACTTAATTTTGAGAAAGATATTTATATTCCTTTTTGTATATATATGTAGATAACCTATCATGACAAAGGGTTCCATTTTCTAGAACATTTAAAAGTTATTTGTTTCTGTTCATCTCAACAAGAAGCCTCTCGAATTCCATACCAACACTTAACTTATTCCAGTCTTATTATTACACTAAACTCTATCTCTCTCTTCATCTATACATCTATCCATCTTTTGAGAGGAAGTAGTGAATGTATAAAGGAAACCAGAGACAACTCCATTATCTTAAACTTGGTAAACTTTTTCAATCCTTTCATTTAGCTGAATATTGATAATATATTGTCTCTAAATGACTTACGACGCAAAATGCAGTACATAACACTAAAACTTATAAACTTATAAAACATTTTTTTAAAAACACATTTTATTACTTACACAAAAAAATTAGATAAGTATGCAATTTATAAGGCATTTCCACTCTCATCTATTGTCAGTAGCGCTCATGGAAGCACAGGCAGAACGTTAAAATTTCGGAATAAATTTGTAAACAAAAACACTAAAACTTCAACTCACTGAGCACCGTTTTAGCAAATATCACTACCGTTATCATGCAATGGCGACGACTAAAAGGACGCTGACTAGTACTCACCAACTTATATACCCAGAAACTGGTCAGCAAATCACTTGGCCAGCTTACATGTAAATATGTTTCAAGAATACAAAAAAAAAATTATTTTATTGAGGAATAAAGGAAAACTTGACAGTTTCCAATTCAAAAGCTCAACGATGCGTAGATTCTGTGCATTTAATTAAACCAAAGACACTGTTAACTCGTTGCAAATCTTCAAAGCACAAAATTGACCTGCATGGAATACATAATCGCCGCACCACCATATTGTACCTAGAATAATACCCGGCAATGTGACAGAAGGTGCGTATGCATGTCATTTATGCAACCAACGGCCGGCTGGATATGTGGGTGTCCCTGTGCCCTGCATTTACGTATACATTAAACGATGCTGCGCAGAAGTTGAAAATCTTCTAGATGCATAATAAGTTGAATTCAAACTGCTTTATTAGAGTGGAGGCAAATGGAAAACTATGCAGTTCGGTTCAACAACTATCTTGCAACATAAAATATAATAGTCGTAGCTTATTTTAAGTGAATCAGATAGTAGTTTTTAACGACTTGAAGATTGTATAGTATTTTGGTAAATGTTATATACATATTTAACTACCATATAAATGGAAGTCTTCCATGTTTAAAGCTGTGTGGCGATATCGATTAATTATACTCTCGCAACAAATGTTGCTAAAGAGAGTATTATAGTTTTGTCCACATAACGGTTGTTTGTAAGTCCTAAAACTAAACGAGTTAGATATATGGTTATATATACCAAAGTGATCAGGGTGACGAGTAAAGTTCAAATCCGGATGTCTGTCTGTCCGTACGTCCGTCTGTCCGTCTGTCCGTCCGTGCAAGCTGTAACTTGAGTAAAAATTGAGATATCTTAATGAAACTTGGAACACGTGTTCCTTGGCACCATAAGAAGATTAATTTCGAAGATGGGCGGAATCGGACCACTGCCACGCCCACAAAATGGCGATAACCAAAAACACATAAAGAGCTATAACTAAGCCATAAATAAAGTTATAAAAATAAAATTTGGAACATAGGATCGTATTAGGGAGCGGCACATTCGGATGTAATTTTTTTTGGAAAAGTGGGCGTGACCTCGCCCTCAAATAAGTTTTTTGTATATAACTCGCAAACCTATAAAGCTATATAAACCAAACTTTCTGCAGTCGTTTCTTTTAGCCGTTTTCTTATACAGTCCAAAAATGAAAGAAATCGGATAATAACCACGCCCACCTCCCATACAAAGGTTAGGTTGAAAATGACTAAAAGTGTGTTAACTCACTAACGAGAAACGTCAGAAACACCAAATTTTACATAAGAAATGGTAGAAGGAAGCTGCACAGAGATTTTTTACAAAATGGAAAATGGGCATGGCGTCTTATGGGTCAAAAACCATATCTCAAGAACTACTCTACCGATTTCAATGAAATTCGGTATATAACACATTCTTGACACCCTGATGACACTGGTGGAATATGGGCGAAATCGGTTCACAACTACGCCTACTTCCCATATAACTCAATTTTTAATCTTTCTGATTCTTTCACTTTATAATGTATATATAAGGAACCGATAAAGATAGCGAAATAAAACTTTACACAAATACTGTATATGGGCAGTGACATCACTTGTGGAAAAATTGTCAAAATCGGACCATGACTTTTCAAGGCCCCTGATATCAAACATGAAGAACTCAGTGCCTAAGGGTAAATTTTCACCGAAAATATAGGTAAATCTCTAAATAAATTGCGAGAGTATAAAATGTTCGGTTGCACCCGAACTTAGCCTTTCCTTACTTGTTTTTAATATTATATTATAACCGATACTATCTACCTTTTCTTTCAAATTTCAAATAGAAAGTTGACTTGTAGGTTTGTTTTGCTTAAAATCATGATCCTTCCATTTAAGGGCTTGCCGACAAAAATAAAGTTGGTGCCCACATCGATCTCTAAAGTTGTATTGGAAAATTGTTAGAAGATTGGCACAATCGACGTTTCGACGGTTGCAAGTATATATTATATCGCCACCTTTGAAGTGATCCATGAAAATTTGATGTACTTTATAACATTGCTGTGTTGAAACCCCTCCCCGAAATGAAACGCAGTTATATCCTTCCTATACATATAAATATATATTGTACCTGTAATATTTATTTGTATGTATGTATGTATGTATGTAAATATGTTTGAGAAAAAACAAGTTTGTAAAAAAATTAGAATCTAATGCTTAGAAAACAACAACACACACGTTACGAATTTAATCCTTATAATGTAATCATAATGCTAACATTGTAATTGAAAATACATAAGAGAGCAAAATGAAGAGAGTGAGAGAGTAATGTTTAAAGTGATTTAATCCTCATAACTATGTAAGTACGTCTTTCCTTCTATACTCAGTGTAATAGTATGTATATGTATATTTATAAGTAGTTTACTGAATGAACCGTTATTTATATTTACGTCTCTATTATATATATGTATGATTATTTAATATATTTTAAATGTGCCAGAATAAGACTAAATTAATCGAAATAGAAGCAATCAAAAGCAATAAAACGGATGCGCAAAAATACAAATATTTATAACTTCATATATAGTATATGGGTGTTTGAGTAATTAACTCTGTGATTATGCATATGTGTATATATATAATAAAAAGAGGTAAGAGGTAGCTGACAGATGCAAGCAGGGAAATATATTCATATATGTATGTATCGTTAATGTGCAAGTCATAGTAATTGAGTTATAGCTCCAAGTAGTCGCCTTGAGCTCAAGAATTCTTACGCTCGTCAACCTCAATGTGGATAATAGGCTCCATGATGCGGAGCAGCGGCATGTGGATAAGTGGCGTAGGCCGCACTGTGTGCCAAAGCTGGATATGCTGCATGGTAGGCGGGTACAGCAGCGGGTGCGGGAACCGGTACAGGTGCTGGACCGTGCGCTAGTGGAGCCAATGCCAAGGGATATGCAAGTGCTGGTGCTTTGACCGGCACTGCAGGGCCAATTGGTGCCGGTGCAATGGGTGCGGTCTTATAAGCAATGGGTTCCTTGCGCACCACAGCATTAAAGCCGTTATGCGGATCAGCGGTGTAATCGACCGTACGTTTCGTGCCATCCGGATCAACCACAGAATAGCTGCCTTTTACCACATCGCCATGACGCGTTTCATGTTGGCTCTTCAAATCACCAGTGTAGCCATCTTGTATGTCATAGCCGAAGGAGTATTTCGGTGCTGGGTCGTATGGTTCGGGAGCAGCTGGCTTCGGTGCTAAAAAGAATGGAAATAATGTGGCACAAGCAAGAATACGGCTTTCAAAGCGGAAGTACCAACTTACCCGCTGCTACATATGGCACTGGAAGTGCAGCTCCTCCATGTGGTACAGCATAGCCGGCATAGGGCAATGGACCCGGACCATCATGTGGTCCATAATGAGCGGCATATGGTCCAATAACACCGCATTCGGATAATGCGAACACAGTTGTCAAAAAGAGTATCTGCGGATAATGATAGTGAGCAAGGCAAAAAACTTAATTAGTGAAATTAATACAATTAAAGAAATTGTGTGAGTTGAACTCTACGACGATTAGAAAACTCGCAAAAGATTCAGGAATGCTGCTATAAACGGCATTAAGTTAAACGACTGCGGACACCTTAGAGTAAAGGAAGTATACGCTAAACGGGTCCTGGAAGCCCATGACAAATATTAACTAGAATTTAGAATATTAGAAACGGTGAGTTGACATCAATGTTGGAGCATATTTCCATTCATGTTTTGGATAGGGGATCCATATTAAGCAATGAAATCCGATAAAGTCACAAGCAAATATCCAGTCAGGCCCAGCTCTTGTGGTATAACAATATGTAGCGAAAGGGTCACTTAGGTTTTAGCATCGTTTAATTTTGAGCAGGGCTCTTGTTTGGCATCAATGCTATCTGATTTTTTGAAAGCTCGATGTCCAAGAAATGCATAAAGCACCAATTGCAAGAAGTTAATTCTGATTCCTAGAGGATTAAGGAAGCGATTTATGTAAAAGTTTTGCACCCCGGGGATATTGTGAGAGCATATATACATGTAGCCATGAAAGAATCTTGAGGTAACACCAATTGCAGAACTGTTCAAGAATATGTAGTGATAAGACCAGTATCGATTTATTTTGTTTAAGTCATATGAAGTATCTTCTCCGTGGTTTTATAAAGAATCCTTTACACATTTATTAACAAAGCACAGAACAAGTTCTCACAATAATTTGTTCATATGAAAACACATGCAAGCACCGTCACCTTCAGATTATTATGCATTTTTGGATTCAAACTCCATACTCAGGGACACTGAATAAATGTATTTCTGAATTAACCACACCTTTAACATCAGCATCCTGCTAACACTGTTTCTTAAGAGTCCTTCTTTCGTGGGCGAGTCCTTTCCAAGATCGTGGATAAAACGCGCTTAAGACGCGTCTAAGTAATTAGATATATTATCGTGCAGGACGTGCTAATTTGCATACACAACTGAGTATTGATTTTCCACAAAAATTATTTAATCAATTACATATGTCCAATCGAATCGAACCCGAACAACCGAAGTGGCAAATGGATGCGGCGCTTGAAATTCAATAACTGTGAAGCGAGGCAAATAGTTCTTGACTTTTATATTGCAAGTGCCGCTGCACATATTAACGCGCTCTGGGTGCGGGTGCTGTGGCGGTGGCAGAGGAGCAGCAGATATCAATGCGCGGCAACTCAACATAAACAAAAAAACAACAACACGAATCTTTGCAAAAAAGCAGTTATAGCAACAATAGCATTGACAATGACAACAACAATATTAACAGCATCAACAACAACAACAACTACTATAATAGTGGCATTAATAGTGTGTTATGTAGCATCCAACTTCTTTGACTTGGAACGGTTCAAGCGGCTCACCACGATTGCTGCCAACAACCAAAGATACAGCCGGCAGATCAGTGGGGACTACAAAATTTTCGCACACAAATATATGTATATAATTGTACGTATGTATGTCATGCACACAAATGCATTGAATACAACAATAAAGTTGGCTTAGCCAGCAGCAAAGTTAAATTGTCCAATACTAACAATGCGCTAATTTAATGCGGCAGCTTTTGGAAAAGTGGAAAATAATTGGAAGAGCATAGTCAAAGCCACAGCAAGTTGCATATAAATGTATATACATATATTTTTTTGCTCGCTTGTAAGGTGCGGCTAAGGGACCCAAGCGTTGAAGACGTCAAAATAAGAAGCAAAAAGAACCGAAAAAAGACACTTGAGAAGCTGGAAAATCACACAATCGATTTAGGCAAATTTTGCGCATGCATCATGCCTCAACAACAACAATAACAACAACAATACCAAAAGCAATAGCAACGCAGCATTAGTGATGTAAACCGAATCAGCAAAAGCCATGTAAGCCTCACACCACGACCTGCTCTGGGGCGCGATGTCAGTTGGTTAGTGGTAATGCTGTGCTGTGAGCACACCGCATCGCAATTGCCGCATCTGGCGCAGCAAAACGAATCGCCAGACACGGCAAATTCTCTAGCGCCTGCGCACCCACCCACACCTTGGCACTTAAAGCGTCAGCGCACAAGCAATTCGGCCATGTGACGACACGGTGAGCCCATATCTCATTTCTTTGGCATGTTTTTATTAAGCTTTGGCGGGTGTTTTTGTAGCTTTTCATTCAGTTTTTGTACCTGACGTTTTTATTTATACGAGTATTCTTTTTTTTGCAGAGGTTACTTTTCCGTGAACCTAGTTAAAGGGTTCCCAGCTGTTGTCGGTTTGTCCGATTACGGAGTGTCATTTCGCATCTGCCAACGCTTGCCTAGCCCTTTGGTGTTGCTTAGCGTTTTTGGTTTTTGCGAATCTAGCTTTGGATATGTTCTTTTTTTCGAGTTGACTACATGCATCAATATATGTAGATATCTATTTATATGGGTGTTTTATCCAAAAATTTTCACTTTAACACGGATATACTGCAACGAATGTAATGATTACTCATTTTCGACAAATACTGTGAAACGCTTGAGTTCATCATTGAGCTGCTAAGTTTCTTATAAATCCATTAGCCGGTCGCGGTAGAGTTATAGATTCCCCCATTGTTAGGATACTAGAAGCTACAAGAAAAACATTTCCATTTCTATTGAGCAGTGGCGGAACCAGAAAAATTTTTTTTTGGGGGGGGGGGGGTTTACGAAAAGTTTTATTACTCAACGTATTTTTAATATAGTAGTTCCCTCGCGAAAATTCAGTTATTATAGTACACGTTTTTTTTTTGGTGTATTTTTCCCAAAGTACGAATTTGACGCTAAAAAAGCTCGAGAAATATTTTCTTTTTTAGAAAGCGTGATCAACTGTTCAGAACAAAACTTTCTTCCGGAGGTGAAAATGTGGAAACAGTGAACTTCAGGCAAGCATTTTCAGAATGCTCTCGAAGCTTTAGAAGCAGTTAACAAAACATTTTTTGGAAATGTTTGCAAGATTTTACGCATATTGACGTTATTGCCTGTTTCAATAGCATCACCGGAAAGAAGTTTTTCAAGTTTAAAGAGAGTTAAAACCTGTTTACGAAATACGACAGGTCAAGATAGGCTTAATGGTCTAGCATCAATGAATATTCATAGGGATATTGATCTGTCAGTTGATGAAATACTAGAAGAATTCTTTCAAAAACCAAGGAAAATATAACATGGAATGTGAGATCCCGTGTAATCCTCAATTAATCACTGAGCTTCAGCGATACTGCTTGTACAAATGTATAGAAACTTCGAATTATATGAATAATAACAAAAATCTTATAACTATTAAACTTGTTATAATTGCTTATAATTTGATGGGATTTTTTTATCAATAACCTCATTCCAAACCCATATCAACAAACATATATTTTTCTCTGAGTTTTGGGGGTGTTTTAACACCAAGCCTCCCCCCCGTGGATCCGCCACTGCTATTGAGCAATTATTGGAAAACATCGTCGAACTAAGAATTTGTACAATAAATATATTTAAGTGTACAACTGAGAGAACCTTCTCTCGCGAACCCCAAAAGATATGATCACGATCAGCCACCACAGATGACTTAGTGACGTTCTTAGTGTGGAAAACAAATATATTTTTGAATTCTGTACTTGACGCTCATCACTTCCAGAGAGTTTCGGGTTTTTACATAATGAAATATTTGAAATTGTACATCCATGCCCATATTCGTTCAAAAGTCCCCTGGGACTGTTATACCCATATATTTCTAAGTGCATTCATAAATTTTTAAATTCAAAACTACTAGAAATACCTGTCGCCATCAATTCTTCACATAAACAGACACACATATCGATCGATGAAAGAAACCTAAATGCTAGTAGAAGAACGTATAATTTCGGCAAACGTTTCAGCAACGGTAATTCGTCGTGTTGTTTGTGCCAAGTAGATTTCAAATAAAATTTATTGCGTTTTGTGGACAAAAAAGTGATTTCACAATGTTGCGAATGCGAAGTCGATGTGAGCAAGCGGCAGCATTTAAGTCCAAGCATAATTCAATGAGCAAGCGCAAAAAATGAAAAAAAAACAAAAAAACGAGTATGCAGAAATGAAGCGGCAACAACAACAGCAACAAAGTATCAACTATAACAAACAATGAACAGAATTTGTTAAAACAACAAAAACACAAATAATACAGTAATAACATAAAATGCCGCTAAAGCATACATATACACACACGCCGATTAACATATGTTGCACGGATACTTAACATGCAAATAAATTGGCTCCGCAACAAGATGACAACAATGTAAAATAGCAACAAAAATAAGCTGCCACCACAATAAATACTTATTACACTTGTGCAAGCAGACATTAAAAGTACTTGAAAATCGCTGGAAAAAATGGCGCGCGGCAAGCAAAGAGCGAGGGAAAATTAAGACAACATTTTTCGTTATGGTTATTGCTGTTGATTGTGGTGACGTCTCGTTGTTGGCCCGTTGCACCAATAACATCCATCACGGAGGCGCTACAAGTAACGGTTAAATGCGAATAGCGGCGAAGAGCGCGCTTGAAGAAGATACAAATGCGAATTTATGTAAATTGATGTGTATAAATCCATTCGTGTGTATGTGTGTATGCGCATTATCACAATGATGGCAATAATCAATGCATCGAGCTTCATTTATTTAAAAGCAATTGGCTAAAATGGCAGCACAGTGCAAAAAGGTCAAAATGAATTTGAAATCAGAATTTGCGATACGACCGGTTACCAAGCTAAACTAAGCTGAGCTGAACTACACTACACTGCACTGTCTGCGGTGCTATGCGGTACTCTGCCATGCACTGCCACATTGTAGTGATCTATGAAAGACGCAGCAGCAGCACTTGCAGCTTCTCAAGCTCCACGGCGGATCAGTAACACTCCTCAAAAGTTGACAAGAGCACAAGTGCCAGCCGAGGAAGGCGCAAGCAGCGAAGACGAAGTAGAAGTGAAAAAAATGAAATCGAAAACTTGTTGCGGCCGGCACTGGCATTGTCGAACTGGCGCAGCAACTCGCATGGCAAGTAGTGGGAGCTCTTCTTTTAAAGGCCAACTTGACTTAGCGCGCACTCAGAGAATGCCCAAGCTAATATGCAAACCTATACCAGCATCATATATGTATATTTCAATGTGTCTACATACCTCTGTGTATGTGCGTGTCAGTTATCTCAAGTACATGCCACCGCGTCCATACACGTGAGTTTTAGTTGGACATCAGTTCTTTGGCACATTAGTGCCTGCATTTGTTTGGCAGGTATTACCTAATGCCTCGCCGGCTCATCGTATCATTTTACAATGCAAATTATTTATTTTTGTTGTTTTTTGTTTTTATTTTGCATTGTCTTGATCTTTGTGCAGCTTCACTTTTTGGCAGTTTAATTTATTAGCAGTGATTTCTTTGGGAAAATTATAGAAAATGTTTTGCTTTAAATTGTCGAAGATGTTCGCGTGAAGGGTTACCACAATAAATTAATATATTATTTTTAATATAAACAAGAAAAAAACGTTAACTTCGGCTGTACCTAAGCTAATATACCCTTCACAGGTGCATTTCTTTTAGTAACTATGTGTTTAAGCAAATCTAAAGACGTAAGAAAAAGTAAGTAAAAAAAGAAAACATTTTACTAATTCTTTTGAGCCGGGTTGTTTGCTAGAAACATTAAGGTTATATAGTTAACCGATCTGAACAATTTCTTCGGAGATTATATTATTACCTTAAGCAGTAATCCATGTCAAATTTCTTGAAGATACCACATCAAATGCGAAAATTTTCCATACAAGCCATTGATTCCGATCGTTCGGTTTGTATTGCAGCTATATGCTATAGTGAACCGATCTGAACAATTTTTTCGGAGATTAAATTATTTCTATGAACAATAACTCACACCAAATTTCGTGAAGATACCACTTCAAATGCGAAAATTTTTCATACAAGCCATTGATTCCGATCGTTCCTTCTGGGTGTTACAAACTTCGTGACATACTTAATATACCCTGTTCAAGTAAATGTATGCAAAATGCATTACAATTGACCAACGTGATTTCGTTAGTAAAAAATCCAGAATCCATTTTAGAAAATCATAATACGAGGTTAGGATATATTATTTTTTTAAATTAACGGAAGTTTAGACTCTAAAATATGAATCATTAGAACAAGTCCCTATAATATACATATGTATGTATATGAAGTCCAAAGATAATCAAATTTATAAAACATATTTCCGCCTGGTGGCAACACTACTCACGAACATAATTTTCGCGTATAACCAGAAGTTGCAAAATGTAGGTAATGCATAACTATAACCAGCAAATAATCGCTAAGAGCTTCATTCTCATGTGTCCGTTGCGAATTTCATGCTCTTGCAGCTAGCCCAGCCAATAAGTGGCCATCACGGCGCCTAATATAGGCAAATGGATGATGTCTACATGCTCGCATCAGTTTATGGTCATACATTGCATATTTTGGTCGATTGAGGGAGACGTATACACAACTAACAGCAGAGCTAACAGTACATTCCGAAGCTGATATATTTGGATATTTATAAAAGAGTTTTAGTTCTACTAGTATCGCTCAGATATGACAAAAAGAGGCAAGTACCTGTACCTAAACCACTTACCTTCTTGCCATATTCAGCAAAATGTACGACTATAATTGCACTTTTAATATTATGCTGTTTACTAGTAAAACTCAGTAACGCTTAATATTAGTTTAACACTTAGGATCTAGTCACAGAACAATAGGTTTGTCTTAAAAATATGCCCCCGTATTATCTCGTATATTTTGTGACCCTGCATTCGCGGCCAAAACATCCACCGATTGTGTGCGTTTCTCCAGGAAACTGAAATTGTACCAGCGCTCGTTTTTGCCAAAGTTTTCTCCATCCTCCAAGGAAGTGGGTAGGGTCCTGATAAAGAAGGAAAGAAAAATTGAATTATATTAATGAAAAGCAAGCACAGTTTTGAAAACATCATGGTCTTTAAGATTATGGCAGTAGAGTTTCAAATATACTCAAGTAAATAAAAGTTATATTGAGTATAAGAAATCAGAATAAGAATAACTTCACTCACCTATTGAGTGTCTCAGGCAATAATAGACATAAACCGGCGCCCAACAGCGAAAGTATGCCCAAAATGATCTCCGGCATAGGTTGAAAGAACGAACGTGTGTAGAGAATGTACGAACTGAAGAAGGTGAATGCATAGCCCATGACATGTACCACCGCTATTCCTTGACCACGCACGCAAGTCGGTATCAACTCTGTTGCATACTGTGCGCCAGAATTGTAAGCGACCGTTACACCAAATCGTCCAATAACCGACAGCACCACGACCAATATGACATCTGTAAAATTATGCAAAACACTCGTGAGTAAATTGTGTTTCAACTATTTCATACAATCGCTCACCCTTCTCGCCGCCACTGCGCTCCGTACAGAAGAGTATTGCACCGGTGACCGATATAAAAATGCCACTTAGCAGCAGTGACATGGACGCCATCGCTTTGCGACCGATGCGATCTTGCAGCACGATCAACAGTAAGCAGGCCGGCAATATAGCTGTGGCGCTCAATGTGAACATGACAAATGGCGATATGCCGAGACCTTGAACATTGCGCGACACCGCGTCGTAACACAAAGTGATGACCATGCTACGATAGTCGTATGAACGCAAATATCAAATTATTGAAAATAAATCAATGCAATGTCATAAAAGGTGATTGTATAAGACTTACGACTTGAAGAACAAGATCAGCGTGTTGCGTCGCAAACGTGGCGTTGCGAATAGCCCAAAGAGATTCGGACCTGATTTCGTATGCAATTGACTGCGTTTGCATTCATCTATGAATTCCGTATAGACGGATTCCTCCACGGCACGTCCATTGATCTTCGCCACACGCTTTAAACACTCAACGGCTTTGTCGTATTTTTGCTTCGAGATCAACCATTGTACACTCTCGGGCACTATGAAGTAGAATAACGGTACAATAGCAAAGGGTGTTGAGGTGGCGATAAGGAAACCACGCCACGAATGCAACAAAATAGCAATCCACGGCGCAGCCATCGAACCGAGACAGTAGAAGCAACCAATGCAGATGCTCAGACCAACTGTGCGGAGCGAAGGACGCAGGTACTCCATAACTGTGAAGAAATGGTTAAGAATTTAAATAATACTTATAAATAGGTTTCATAATAATTTTTTTAAAGACCAAATGTGAAGATTTCTGAAATGTTTTAGTAAGCTAACGACAATGATAACACACAGGAATAACACGATCTGCAGATCTTTGAATTGTCTCTTAATCACTTACCTAAAATATACATCATGACGAAGTTGCTATCGGTCGCCATACCGGACAGAAAGCGAAATAGTGAGAATGTGGGCAGCGTTGTGCCAAAAATTGTCAAAGTGTTACCAACCATTGCCACCACATTGGCGACAATCAAAATAGGAAGACGACCTGCCGTACAGAATAAAGAAATATGTTAGAATTCAACACGTAAAACAAAAAAAAATATTAAGTCACCTAAACTATCGGCTAGAAAACCGAACAGTAGGCTGCCCACTACTGAACCAACGAAAAACATCGACTGCCCCAGTGTGGCCTGCCAGGCGCGATCACAAATCCAATTCAGCTCGCTGGTAAAACTGTGATAGCCCATATATAGCTCATAGTCGAATTGCTGACACGTGTGTGACACATTTGCGGTGACATTCGCGAATGCCGCATCATCACCAGCTGCCAAACGATGTGGCAGACATGATGAGCCTGGCTGTTCGCTGGCAACCGCATAAGCGTCCAACGGATTCGCATAACCGTCGATGCACCTGTCGATGAAATCAATTGAACAACAACAAATAATGCTGTGACTTAAATCACATCGTTTGACTCACCAGTATTTCGGCACGAAGCTGATGATCGTCTGTGAGTAGTAGTGCAGTGCAGAAAGCAAATTGATGATGCAGAACAGCAGCAGCATGATCGCCTGCAAGCGGTGGCAATCACCGCATTTCTCCAATATTTTATCCAGCTCCAACATTTTTGTTAATGGTGACGACAGTTAATGGCAATTGCCGTTAGATAACGCTTACACCGCTTCAGTGCTGTTTATGTGTTGACAAAGCCTCGACGCCCGCTCTACAGCTGTTATTGCACCAAACAATCTTCGTTGTAGATTTCACTGTCGACCTGTACTTGGCGCAAGTTGCCGGCAACTGTTCGCGCTTATCAATCAATCGGCGAGAAAAACAGATTCTCGTGTGCAATACAAAGCAATTATTTCTGCTAATTGTGATTTTATTGTTGTTGTTATAAAATGTTTTGCACTGAGTTTTTGGTTTCTTATGAGTTCAAAGAACTCTTAATGGCATAAAACACATTGTTCACTTCCACTGTCATATTTATATATAATTCAATTTATAAAATTATTATTGTTTTATATTCTACTGATTCAAGATCGTCTCACTACAAGGTCACAATACAGCTTTATAAATATCCGAAATATTTCATGAAGCTTTTAACACCAACTTCATGCACTGCAAACTTCACTCTATGAAGAATGTG
Organism: Zeugodacus cucurbitae; assembly: GCF_028554725.1. NCBI lineage: Eukaryota > Metazoa > Arthropoda > Insecta > Diptera > Tephritidae > Zeugodacus > Zeugodacus cucurbitae. The sequence goes on from NC_071667.1 coordinate 4,017,941, forward strand.
AAAATTAATATCATTCATTTCCGCTTTGCGCTTTTACAATTCAATTTAGATAAAACACATTGAAATATATGAAATTTATGTGCGAATAGTTTGGACATCAAGAGCTTTCATCTTCATCTTACCGGAGACCCGATGTATTTTATATACTGATCTCTCGGCTGTACACTCGTTAACGGTGACGTTTATTATACGTATTATAACTTTTGAGGAAGGTTTTAGAAATGCTAATTCATATCACCTAAGGAATAAGTACTGAACCATGCTTGCATGCTACTGACATACGTCTACACATGGCTTCTCTAAGAGAAAACAGACTTTTTAATTATAGTTGCACTTGTTCACTAATTATATTAGAATTACTATCGATAATACTCGTAAAATCATTTGCGCAGTTTGTGTACAATTTTTTCATTCATAATATGTGAAAACTATGAGCTTCTTAGCACCTACGTGTAAAAACTGTAAAAATTCGAAAATTTGCCAAAAATTCTATTTTTGAAAAAGATTTTCCTTTAATTGGACCAATTTGATGTAACCGAACATTATATACACTCGCAATTTACTTATTTAACATCACACAGTTTTGACCCATATATTCGAAATAAAGTCCACTAGAAAATAAAAAAAATATGGGGGCTGGGGTAATTCCTGAATCGCTTTCAACTATGTTTGCCACCAAGCTATATTATATTTAAGATTTTACGTTTACTTAATTTTGCTAAGATATATCACATACTAATATATACAGTATAACGTCTATCGGTAGTTTCAAAATCAGAATATGAGGTATATGGAGGCTTAAGGAAATATTGGATATTTTCAATAAAAAAATTAGCCGCAAACTTCGAGATCCTCATGTTCGATAACTAGGGCCCTGAAAAGTTATAGTCTGATTTTGGTAATTTTTATACGGGCTACGCCACACTAGAAATAAAGTATTTGTCCAAAGTTTCGTTCCGATATCTTTACTGGTGCTTATATTGCAAATTAAAAGAATCAGTTGAAGTTCAAAATGGTGGTATATAGGAAGTAGGCGTAGTTGTGAATCGATTTCGCCCATTTTCAAACTATTACATTGTTTTGGCAGGGAAATGATTCAAACTAAATTTCGTTGAAAGTGGTCAAATAATTTCTAAGACAAAATTATGCCCCTTCCTAGGGCGATTCGTTGTACCAAATTTTCGGTTATAGCCATTTTGTGGGCGTGGCAATGGGCAAATTTCGCCCATCTGCAATACTTTACTTTTTACTCAATTTATCGCTTGCTCTTACAAACGGACGGATGGACAGACATTCGAAATTCAACTCTACTCACCATCCTGATCATTTTGATATACATATATAACCCTATATCTAACTATTTTAGTTCTAGGATACACAAACAACCGTTATGTGAACAAAACTATTATATTCTGTACAACATGTTGCGAGAGTATAAAAAACGAGCTTGAGGATATTTCCACTTTTATTATCACCAAGACGTGGTATAGGATCCCTCTTTAGAAACTAACTGCTGACGCTATTTCAAATGTAATAAAAACAATATTTATCACTCTTAACATCGTAGATATAAAGCAGATTAACACAATTTTATTTTTTTCTCTTAAACTCGAATATTGTGTTTATGAAATTCTGAGTTTAGATCACATTTTTTTAAGTAATTAGTAGAATTTGTATTTCCAACACAAACGCTAAGTTGTGAGTATTGTTTAATACTAAACACAAAAGTCAAACTCGAGTTTCGACACATAAAATGTAAATATATTTATACAATTTTTGAAGTGATCCTTTTAGTGAATTGGTCTATTGTTGCTGGTGACGTCATAGCCCCCAAAATGATGCACAATTTATAATACTGACATACTTGACACTTGTAATTCACTCACACAATTTACGCAGTTAAAACGAGCACTGATTTCGTCGCACAAATGCACTTATTTGTCACAAGTTTTGCACCGCAACAATTAAAGTCGAGATTAATTGCAGTAATTAATATTAATTAGTAAAAATAAACAGTAATTTTCTAATGAATTCATGTACGCCTCTGTATTTTAGCTTCAAGATCAGGATCACTTGAGTTCACTACGCCTACACCGTTACACGTACGACCGCGACTAACCACCGGAGCTCACCGAATGCAACGCTAAACTGTGATTGAGTTAGCCGCACATCCCATGGGATTGTAGACATTCGTTTGCTCCGCTTACGCACATCACACACACACCCACATCCACCACCACCACTACTATCACAAAGTGAAAACTGTAAAGCTCTTGGAACGACGCAGAAAATGTAGCACATGTATAGAATTGTAGGTGAAAACCATATTTTCATGCGCGCAACTACTGGCACTACAACACCGTCTCAAGGAGCGCGGTGTGCGCAGAGCAGTCTGCATTGGTTAGTGCCGCGCGCGGCTAAACAAAACATCTGCGGCGCGGAATTTCCGTAATCTGCGCACAAGTGCAATACTTTAAAGTGAAAATAGAATTACAACAACAATAACAATATCGATAGCGATAAAGGAGATGTCACACGTGAATTCAACGACTACGTCAATTGACTACCGAAGTTTTAACGAGAGATTTTCCAACACTTTTTGTTGACGCGCGTTGAAAATTGAATTATCCGAGTAGCCGTCAGCGTATCAGAAAGAAGATCGAGCGCCGCGTTAGACTTCCGTTCGCTTGCACGTTCAAATGTATTCTTCGTGCTCGGCGTGTTTTTGTTGTACAATTTATTTCGTTTGCTTCCGTCGAAAGCGAATATTTAAGTTGATCGGCCTATCTAACTGTAAATAGAAAAATATGAAAATATACAATCAATGATAGTCGTGGGCGGCATTTTATCGAAATTCTTAACTTCATGCTACGTAAGGGCGCTGAGCGCTGCAGTTAACATGCTATCAGATTTAACGCTTACAACTGTAGATACACAAACGCTCACATATTCGCGTGTATATAATTTATAAAATTATCAATCTCGAAAATGCAGTTATTTTGGCGCGCAAAATTATATACACACATATGTATGTACTTGTGTATGACAATTGGCTCATATTTGTTTGTGATTACCACTTACATACTACTTTTCTACCAACTTTCGTTACTTTATTTATATATTCATTTGTTATTGTTTGCTATTGATCTTTCTTCGTTGCGCCGCACGTTTGCATGACTTGGACAATTATTCATTGTTTGCATTGCAATTTCGCTGATTTTTACGTCAGAAATGAGTATTTGCGAACATATACTTATATATGCAATATAATTTAAACGATCGATTCAATTTTGTGACGTCAGATTAGCGAAAATTTACAGAGAAAAAGGACTTCAAACTTTACTAATAAAGTCTTGTAGAGCGTAAGTAAGCGATTTTTGATTTATCAAGGGATCACCTTAACTAGTGGAAGAAGGTTCCCAAGAGCATAGTTTGATAACTATATTATGGTTTCTGAGACAAGGTGAAATAGTTTCTTAGGAGACGAACCATGCTGTAGTAGATGTCACAATGACCCACCTTCTTCCGTTCTTGTCACGTCCATCGCCTTTAGTTGTATGATATTCCCAAATAAGGCTCCGGACATTCCAAGTGCATGACTTCAAATCATGATCCGTAAAACGTTTGCAGGGGTCGTCATTGATACTCTAACCACAGAACCGGGTTCGCCTTCTCACTTTCGTTAGCCTTCAAACGGCTGAGAGAGGATACTTGGTATAAAATTGGAAGTCGTGAGCTACTTGAACCATGTTGAGAAGAATCGTTTTTGGCCACTCCCAACTAAATATGTGGTGAGTCCCAAACCCTAACCACAGAACCGGGTTCGCCTTCTCACTTTCGTTAGCCTTCAAACGGCTGAGAGAGGATACTTGGTATAAAACTGGAAGTCGTGAGCTATTTGTACCATGTTGAGAAGAATCGTTTCTGGCCACTACCAAGTAAATGGCAATCAAAAACTTTCCTCACTTACGTGAACTTCTACACATGATCTTATCCTCATTCTATAATTCTATATAATCAACCACTTAAGTGAATAATCAAGCACTCCGAGACTGAATGAAGTGTGAACGATGCCATACATAAAATGAATATGTTGTTAATCGTCAAAAGAAGGAGTATAAATATAAAACCTCCTCCGAAAAGCTGAATGATTTAATAGGACTGTTTTCAAAACAAGAGATAACGCTTGCTCAACACTGCTGTGGGCTACATACATTTCCAAAAATAACTATTTACGACAAATTGAAATTGTATAAACAATAATTAACAAATTTAATTTTCGTATAACTAAATAAATATCAAGTCAGCTTTGTTGCACAATTAAAATTACAGTAATTTATTGATTTAAGATACTCGTATAGAGGTACTCAATTAAAATTAAACATTAATTCAATTGCAAAGCAGTTGAGTAATAGTTATTACTTGAGCTCGAAATTATGAATGAACTTTAGATCACGCTGTTTGGTGTTTAGTAATAAAATGCACCGTTAGCATAAAAACGGAATTAAATGAGTTTATGAGCGTTATAGTTGAATTTGTAAGAAAAAATTAAATTTTTTTATCGAAGTCCGAACCGCAAATATAAAAAATTTGCGTGTTTCCACGCTTGGTTTCACAATATTTGATTGATATGAAAATCTTTCCGTTTGCAAGCATACAAATTGTTCAAATTGCACTTTCTACATATAACTGTCAACTGCGCGCAGAGACGGAGAAATACTATAGCAAGTGTATGTCTGTTTGACTATTCGCTTGCTTTCTGGCCTATAATTTTAGCCTCAATGCAGTGCCTAGCTTTGCATGCGAATATGAAACGCACATCTCACGCGTCATATTCATCAGCAGCGCATATGCACACCCACCTAACCACCTACATACGTGTGTGATGAAATTTAATTAGCCAAGCTCAGTTGAGTGCCTAATTAGTAGGCAATAGTGCAGAGCGAGCAAATTACAAATTGCAAATATTGATTTACATTGATTATGCAGAAATCTTCAAGTAATAAGTCAAATAAGAAAAAAGCATTTATTGTATGTATATGAGTTCACCTTTATATAGCAGTCTTCATTCTATTATCACACCTTATACGACTGATGTGGATTATGTACATTGAATAAGAGAGATATTAAAGATAAGGAAGCTCATATTCACTGAGTTTATCTTATTTTCCGAGGAATCCATTGTAATGTCAACTGGGTGAAAGGAAATTAAAGAAAACTAAGACAGAATTTTTTGTACATTTGTTAAACGAAATATGCTATTATTTTTAAGGCAGTAGTCTGCTTCACAGGCTTCAAAAAATCGATTTTGTTTTAAATGTCTTCCAAAACTATCCAAGAAAATGTCTTTAAAATTCCAGAGGCTAATTCGACATATTTTCGAAGCTAGAGCAGTTTTAGTGGCCGAGCGTCGAGCAGGCGCGAATGCTCAGTCAGAGCTTTAAAGCGCGTTTTCTCGAGTTTTCATTTTCACAAGTGTTAGAAAACGGTGCGGGCGCTAGCAGAAAGAATATATGACCGATCGAAAAAAACCAAAGTGATCTAGCTTTAGTATTAAATTATCTTCTATTTGAACTAAAAAAGTTGGACAAAAGTATTATTTAAACTACTTGTTTTGCAACTTAAAGTCAATTTTTTTCTTAAAAAAGTGAATTTTTTTTAACTTCGAAAAAATTTGGAATTTTATAACTTCTTCGGTATTTTTTTTAGTTCATAAAGAAAAGAAACTTATAATAATAATAAAAAAAATTTGGTTCAACTGTTTCAGTTGCATCGCACGACCTCCATCACCTGCTTCGATTTAGAAGTGCAGACTCCAGGCGCTCCAGAAAAATACTTACAACTTGGAAAAAATTTCAGTATTTTTTAATAATAAATATTGTTTTTTTAAGCCTTAAATATAGTACACTATCGCCTTAAAATTCCGTTTATCGCAATCATTTCCTTCCCTTTAAAAAAAATTGCTAAAAACGCTTTTTTTCGGCTTCTAAAGCAGACTACTGCCTTAAACACTACTTACGTTTTGACAGACATTTAGGGTAAAGATTTAATCGAATGAACGGAATTCATGAAATTCACGATAAAGTAGTTTGGAGAACATATGAACCGTATTCAAGACTTTCAATTACATATACATATCGCTCATTTACTTGAATAGTGTCATAACTCAAAAAACACACACAAAATACGACATAATTCAAAGTGGGTCAAATTTATGCCCACGAAAAAGCATTAGTACACTCATTTGGTCCATTTATACTCAACATTGTATTTAATATATTACACTATATTTGTCAATAAACTGATGGCATTTTTCTATATTTTCTATAGTAAAAAATAAAAAAAAAACAAAGATGGATTAAATGTCTGTTACGTCCACGTCGTTAATCCTGGGTTACGCTGAATTCTGATAATAATAGTGCATAAATCAATGATTTTTCATCATGTTCTGAGTTGGTTTTTTATTTGTAGCTCATACAAATATTGCTGTCCCAAAATTCCCTTTGGGGGGTAAAAAGGTGATGAAATAAGGAACATTTTAAGATATTTTCGAAAAAAAATCGAAGGGGGCATAAATTGTTAAAAATTCCAAAAAAAAAATTTTTTTCATTTTTTGCTATGAAATATTAATTTTAAAAATTTTTACGATATACAGTTTCAAAGTTTGAGAAATTCTGTGCAAAAAAGTCACATGGTGTATTAAAATCTGTTCATTAGTTTTAAAGTTATGGCGGTTCGAAAATTTTTTTACAAAAAACTTTGGCCCCTTATAACATGGCAACCCCGCGTTACACAGACCTAAAACCATATGTTTTAGTTTAGGTTTTACATGTACTATAAGATATATAATTGCCAAAAAAAATAAAGAACTTTTTTTTCAAGTGGCTTTTTTTTTCAGAAAATGCCCCATATACATCGTAGACTCACGATCGCAGCAAGGTATCCCTAAAAGTATGTTAAGTTTCGTAGAATTATAGCTGCATAGCCCAGCAGTGTATTTTACAAAAACCTGCTTTGAAAGTAGGGCTCAAAACCATTACTTCAATAGACGAGCATAATATTACAAGTGTTTAACATTAAATTGCGTTGATCCCGTAAAGGATGTTTATCTCGAAGTTTTTAAGAAGAAGTAAAACACATTTTATTTAATTTCCTGGCCAAGAAATTAGTTTTATAAAGATAAAGGTTTGCCATTAAGTTTTAAAAATGATTACCGCAGCGGCTGCCTCGAATAAATTCCAAGCGAGTGGCCAGATATTCTGCTTTTTTTCTACGAATTTGGAGGCGCATGTCAGCAATAAACGTTGATCCGGAGTAAGTCTGTTGTTTGTGAAATTACAAACCAAAGTGAGTATAAAGCAAGTAACAGCGGTCAAAAAGACCAAGTTCGAAAAAATCCGTTATTAATATAAAATAGTGCTCCAAGCGTAGAGAACTATTAAAGTGATGACACTGTATAAAATGAGAATGAGGAATATGCAAAATGTAGAATAGTGATTCTTAATAAAATTATAACTGGACGAGGGTTAAAGGACATACGTAAGTACATATGTGATTCTTGAAAGCAAACAAAAACAAATAAGATTACACAACTCTTATTTGTATTTCACACTTTGTTCTCGCTTATCACTAGCAGTGTAAACAGTCTAAATTGCAAGTATTTAGTTAAATTTTAGCTAACTGTAATATACTGCATTTCTTATGTGCATACCTATAGACACATGCTTTTATATACATACATACATATATATGTATATCTGTGGGTTGCAATAAAATGAGTATCTTGATACCAACCTCTTTATTGCTGTTGAATACTTAGAAAATACTTAACCTTGGCTAAAGAGGTTAGGTGACTGAACTGATTTTTTGGAGAGGTTGTTGCCCCACAAAGCTCTATCATACAAACCGTTTAATTTAGTATGTGTTAACTGCAGATTCTTTGAATTGAAGCTGTAAATCAGCTGTGTTTATACCAAAGGCTTATAGTATTCACGAAGACCTCTACACAGTATAAAGAGTATTCATGCCAATTTGCAAAAGTTAAATATTTCACAAAATAATTTGTTGTGATAATTGGTCTTTTATAATATTGAAGATACAATAATTGTGGAATATTTTATTTGTATTTTTTTGAACTGCCGGCCGCTGAGTTATGATCGACTATATTAGCTCGATCATTGCGATCATTGATCCTGCATTGTTTGTAAGTTTAGGTAAAAGCATATACTTATATGCTTTCAACACTCCTCACTGAAAGTTTTAACACACCTGTACATATCACTGTTGCTAGTGCTGGTGAGGCCCCTATCCAGACTAAGACCAAACATAAAAGAACACTCGCAGTCGTTCTTCAATCGTAGAGGCATTGCAAACTCAATCTCTCTTGTAAATTTCACTAAACCCTGTAATATTTGTAACGCAAACTTCTGTTATCAGCAATTTATGATTCCCTATCTAATAAAAACAAACCATCTTTTACTTATTGATTATGTAAACAAATCATCATCCGAATCTAAAAAAACGTGGCAAAGTGTTTTAAAAACATATAAATAGTGCAATTAGATTATTTAGAAATATAAGACAAATAAAGCATTTACGCAAATCACTTAGCACATTGCGACCGCCTAACGTGTGTTTGTTTGTGCGACTCTCACTTAATTGCTACGGAGTTCGTTACTTACTAGGGATCTGAAAACTTGAACAACTACAATTTTTTGAAAATCTTAACAAAACAACAACATTTCTGATAACTATATAGTTTTCGCGATGATACCTTACTGTATGAGTTCAATTTGTACATGCGCCCCACAAAACTCAAAGAGAAGCGTGGCCCAAACACTTGACACAAATTCGTGCGACGCGCTAATGTTTACAGCTGCCATAAAAGTGTATTTATTTGAAGATATTCACAAGATCTTGGTAATAAATCCAGTCAGTGTGACAAAAAGTGGCAGAGAGCATCTCGCTTGGCATTTAAAACTGCAACCGGCGACGATATCAAAAAGTTTCAACTTGGCAATGGGAAAGGTTACAGTCGTCACTCCTGCACATCCAAATTATATTGTAAAATAGTGTTTGAGGTTTATTAAGTTGACAAATTAAATTCTGCGGATTTTAAGTGTAAAGCTGTGGCAATGGATTTCGATGCAGTGTTGGCGAAATGTGGCAATTTCGGGCGTTATCAAATCGTTTTGTTGCTACTGTACGGTTGCACAAATATTCTATCGTCATTGCATTATTTTGCACAAACGATTATTAGTTTTACGCCTGAGCACTGGTGAGTTTAAGAACAGGAGTGTCTTCTGTGGAAAGTTAATCGAAAATGTCCTATATTAAATTTCCGAAGACAGTCGGCAGTCGGAAGAACTGTGACAAGTGCTTTATACTAATCTTTATAGTATAGAAAATATTATGCTTGACACCCATATATATGAGGGATATGTACATTCACTTACTGAATTGAGTATGTTTAAATTGCCCTAGAGTCTCACATAAAACGACTGTCTTCTTTAATGTCATACCAAATGTCAAGAACATACCAAAAAACATAAAATAATTATAAATAATTATTAATATCATATTTGCATCATAATTTCAGGTGCTATCATGAGAAGCTAGCCAATACGAGCATTTCGTATGTACGCAGCATTTATGAGCAAACAGCACATCCGCAGTGCACGCTGCTGGAAGACATTATCGCCGATCAGCCGATAGTTGCGACTGTCGGTAAATGCACAGAATGGATCTACGCATATGATCGTGGCTACCGAAGCATAACAACAGATGTAAGTTTAATAAGCCTAAAAAAATGTTTACAATTAAATATTATTATATATTTATTTTACTACCAGCTAAAATGGGTTTGCAACGATGCATACAAAGCTGCTACGGGTCAGTCACTCTTCTTTTTGGGCTCAATTATGGGCACAATATTCTTCGGCTTTCTGGCTGATAAAATTGGTCGCTTGCCAGCGCTGATCTGTACAACGCTCACCGGCGCTTTGGGTGACTTTTTGACCTCCTTTGTAACATCACTTCCCGCGTTTGCATTGTTCCGTTTTGTATCGGGTCTGTCAAATGACACCATATTCTATCTCATGTACATAATGGGTGAGTATCAGAAGAAATCTGCTATATAATATGATGTAAACTTAATTTAAGAAAATTTTGTTTTGCTAATTACTATGCAGTTTTCGAGTATTTGAGCCCCGACAAGCGCACATTCGGTCTGAATGTTATAACCGCATTCTTCTACTGCTTCGGCTTGATTTTATCACCCTACTATGCCATTTGGGTTGGCTCATGGCGTTATTATCTCTACATTGCCTCCTTGCCTGCGTTGATCGTGCTCTTATATCCGCTCTTCATTTGTGAGAGCGCGCAGTGGTTAATAGCAACGGAACGTTACGATCGCGCTGTGAATTGCTTGAAGCGCGTTGCGAAATTTAACAAGCGTAAAGTAGAAGAGGAAGTATTCACGCAATTTCGCACTTACTATGAGGAGAAAATGGCATTGGATAAAAAGTTCAATAGAAATGAAGACACCTTTTGGGGCATGTTCCGTACGCCGAGATTAAGAAAATTCACCATTATATTGTTATTGAAGTCGTAAGTAAAGCAATAAATTTAGAAAATAAATAGTGTTTTTAACAAAACCAAAATTTTTGCAACACAGCATGATCGTCACGATCTCATTTGACGTCATCAGCCGTAATATGGAAGGTTTGGGCACCTCACCCTTCACGCTGTTCTCAATCTCCTCACTCGCTTACATCCCAGGCGGTCTGACAATTATTTTCTTGCAAAACCGTATAGGTCGCAAAGGCATGGCATTCGGCTCGCTCTTCGTTAGTGCAATCATAGTCACTTTAACTGGTTTCATGATCGCTTTACTTGATCCCGAAAAGAATGTTGTGCTACTAGCAATTATGGTTACTCTAGGTCGTTATGGTGTTATTGTGAGCTATGATGCAGAAGCGCAATATGCCGCCGAATTCATACCAACGACAGTGCGTGGGCGTGGCTTGGCGAATATACATGTGATCGGCTATGGTTTTGCTATGCTCAGTTCATATGTCATTTATTTGGGGCTCTACTTTAAACCACTGCCCTCAATTGTCATTTCGGTGGTTATGCTGTGTGGCGCAGTACTCTGTCTAGCGCTGCCGGAGACGCTTAATCAGTAAGTAATTGAAAACTTCGAAACTATATATTTAGATAATATTCAAATTTAAAATTTTAGAAAACTACCCGAAACGCTTAAGGATGGCGAAGACTTTGCCAGACACCAGCGCTGGTACTATTTCCCTTGCTTTAGTCGAGCACAAAACGATAAAACGGATGTTGCCGAAAAACAGGAAGCACATTAGATGCTATCTATGTTTTATATAAAATGAATGTCAAGAACATACCAAAAAAACTTTCTATTTTTTATACAAGTTTTATATTTTGTACTTTTCTAATTTCAAACAAACTTTTAATTAGGTACATATAGACTATTCTTATGATTTGTATTAGAAAAGTGAAACTGAATATATTCAATACTTCATAAACTTAGTGTTTCATGAAAAACGAAAAAGCTGGATGAGAACTATACATAATCTCTTAGAATTTACCAAGTTATTGCTGATGTATCTACTTCATACACCAGTATTTTCATGAGTATGAACCGACTCTTATCCAGATCGGGTATTTTGAAACATCAAAGTGATATGATATAATATACATATATTCTTACAAAGAATAGCAAGCTCAATCTGTAAAAATGATTTCGAAAAGAAATCCAGTAATACCGAGATAACTCGATAACTCTCTTCCTAAAACAAACGAAAATCTAAATCCGTTAAAATTACTATTCTATTTCTATATACTACTATCAGTTCAAATGTTTGCACTTCTCACTTGCTTGAATGTCTTCTTTTGCATATCAGCATCTTCAGATCTCTTCAACAACACTTTCCAATGGCGTCAAGTTCTTAATTGATTTCAATTTTAGCATAGAAAGGGATCTACTGCCTTTCAATAAAGCCAACAACTTGGGAACATGCAAATTTCTTGTGTTTATTTGCTAAAATTAATTGACTCAATCGAATTGATTGTGATATACATACCTAAATCATAGAGTATTCCGGAACGTGGTGAGCATACATACTTATGTCATTTCCAATTCAAAAATGTATGGAACTTACTGAGATGCAGGGAACTCTATTATAAGTAAACAAAACATTAACACAAGATCAGTTAACTACACATATTTTTCGAAAAATTTCCTTGAATGCATAGGAAGGAGCAAAACCACAAATTCTGAGTCAAAAACACCCATTGTGCCTCACGAAAGAAGATCCGAGAGAAAAGCTAATACACTGGACGTAGTTCTTAACCAGAGAGTAAACACGATGTTATGACCCCTATTCATGAAGTCTCGATGCTCTTTGCTATATCTACAAGCTAAACATTCATATATTCCTCTTGATCCTGCAAGATCAGTAAACAAGGGAAGATTTCACGACAAAATTAAGGCCTAGACACATTGCATGTGTAAGCATTAGTCTTACGAGCATCTCTCGCTATCTCTATAATGTGTCAAGTGGGGAGATAAGCAACATTTTTGGAAGTAACCAAGGTAGCTTAGTGAAAGATATTTTTAACCGATTAAACCTTGTTTGTATACACTTCACACTTGTAACTATATTCATGCCCAAAAATAAAACTTCGGTAGCGTTCGTTGATAACGATGGTGTGATAAGCGTACAAGTGCAACTGAACTTGACAAAAATCATAGTGAAAGACTTCTTCCTTAGATTCTTTCTTAATGATTCGGAAATTGAATAATCATCAAGATAAATAGTAACCGCCGCTATATACACACACACATACAAGCGCATAAATGCACTCGCCCATAAAAAGTGGGATTATGCAAACGTTTTTTTGGCAATATAAAGTGTAAATACTGTTTATATAGAGCTTTAGAATCGCTAACGAAAGCAAAGCGAAAACCCATGTTCTTTTACTCTCCTCTAGCAACAATGTACTGAAACATACTAATTACGGCAGCAGCATTGTTTATATGCCGAAGACTGGGCGCGAGTACGCCGCAGTCGATCGCAGCCGGCATAGCTGCTCGTATATAAGAGCTAAAAGTTTTGAAAAATGTTGTAATTTTCAGAAATGGCAAGGAACTGAACTGTATATGACTGAGTGTAATAGTGTGTGTATATAGCGAAGAGATTATAAGGAATCGGTCGGAAGTTAAAAAAAAAAAATAATAAAACAACTTTATTTAAATTACAAAAACCATATTTGAAAAATATAAATAAATAAAATGGGTTTGCCGGTAATGGACTTCGACGCGATTTTGAAGAAGTGCGGTAACTTTGGACGTTTTCAATTTCTGATAATGCTGTGCTTTGGGCTTACAAATCTGCTCTCCTCCATGCATTATTTTGCACAAACGATAATCAGCTTTACACCGCAGCACTGGTAAGTGAAGAAAGCAGTCAATGAGGCTAAAGTGATTGCCGAATGAAAATCAGTGGCGCACAAGAAGTGATTTCCGAGTGTGGCGTATAAATGTATCATATACGCCTATTGGAGCTTCAAGTTGGGCACATAAAGAAATTATTATAATTTTCGTTATTTCTTCTAATTTTTTTTTTTTTATTTTTTTCAAATTAACTGCTATTCTGCATTAATTTAAAATAAACAAATAAAATACGGTTTATGAAAAATTCAATAAATACCCTTAGGAAAAGTGTAAAAAAATGTATGTAAATAGCAAAGCAATTTTTCATCAAAAATATGCCCGAAAAATTTGTTAAAAAGTGTTTCTACGTCTTCAACCTTATTTCACATTATAATAATAAAATATTAAATGAAAATAACCAAAAAAAAATTATAATAGTTATATCATAAAATATCTCAGATTTAACAAGTTTCTCGCCCGATTTCAATTAAACCTTCACCTGTTAAAACATTAAAACAAAACTAAAAGTAAATGAGTATTTGATATTGTCTACCGCAGTTAATCTGTTTTAGTGTACTCAAGTTGTTATGCTATTATTTACAAAAAAAAAGAAAAGAAACCGACAGACAACCCTTGACAAATCTCCAGCAGTCTACGGGCCCTCACAAAACTTTCTTTGGAAACTTTTTAAATACAGTTGCGTAAATAAATACTTATTGTTTTCTAACTAGGTGTTACCACGAAAAGCTGTCGAATGCCAGTTTCAATGAAATTCGCGCCGTCTACGCACAAACTTCCAATCCACATTGTACCCTGTTAGACGATATAGTCGATGGCAAACCGATTGCTGCCGTAACGGGTAAATGCCAGCAGTGGATTTATGAATATGAAAGTGGTTATAAAAGCGTTACCTCAGAAGTAAGTACAGTACAATTTATAAAATAGATATTATCGCCTCTTAGTTTTCCAAACACGATTTCTTAAGAGAAAATTAGAAACACCAAATTCGATCTATCACAAAGACAATGCAAATGTTTATCTTTTTATTTACATTAAAAGATCAAAATTAAATGAAATGTAATCATTGAGTTCGCGCGAATTGCACGCTTCTAGCCCAAATGTATGCAATGATTATTTTTTGAGTTGATTCAGCAACTTGGCGGTAAGAAAGCAGTAAGAAGAAAGCGATATAATAATATTATAAATATATATAATTCATAAAGCGCCTTTTATTGTTAAATTGATCAAATAAAAAAATAATTTAGGATCTAAAAGAGAAATAACTAAATTTTACTAAGATGATAACTTTAATAAGTTATTCAGTTGTAGGAAGAATAAAAAAATAATTGTGATTACATTTTCAGCTAAACTGGGTATGTGATGAATCCATACAATCTGCGATCGGTCAGTCACTATTCTTTGTTGGTTCAGTGATAGGTACGGTATTCTTTGGATTCCTGGCAGACAAGATCGGTCGACTCCCTGCGTTGATCTGCACTACACTTACTGGCGCTGCAGGCGACTTTCTCACAACATTTTCCACCAATTTGCCACTCTTCTCATTATTTCGCTTCATCTCGGGTTTATCCACAGACACATTTTACTATCTCATGTACATAATGGGTAAAATAACTGTCGCTTCTCCACTTAATATGCGCTTCTTAAGAATGTTTTATTTATTTTAGTCTTCGAGTACTTGAGTCCCAGAAAACGTACACTCGGTTTGAACATGGCCACCGGCATATTCTACTTCCTCGGTTTGGCTTTAGCACCGTGGTTTGCACTATGGTCTGGTTCGTGGCGCGGCTACCTATACATCGCATCGGTGCCGGCGGTAATTGTGCTGTTATACCCTTTCCTCATTTGTGAGAGCGCACAATGGCTGATGGCGACTCAGCGCTATGATCGTGCGGTTAAATGTCTCAAACATGTTGCCAAGATCAATAAACGTGATGTGAAAGAAGAAGAGTTTGATGACTTCATTGCGTACTATAAACAGAAAACGAGTGAGCAACTCGTAAAGACAACAAACAAAGACACTTTTTGGGGAATGTTCCGCACACCACGTCTGCGCAAATTCACCATTATGATGCTGATAAAGAAGTAGGTGAAAAGTCGTCGTTTACTTATACAGTACTTTGTGTCTCAACTCACCTCTCCCGTATTCTCTCTTTCTAATGCAGCATGTTTCTCGCGCTCGCACTCGATGTGATCAGCCGCAATATGGAGGGCATGGGCAGCTCACCTTTTATACTTTTCTCAGCCACTTCAGTGGTTTACGTATTGGGCAGTTTAACCATCATTTTGCTGCAAAATCGCATAGGTCGCAAGGGTATGGCTTTCAGTACGCTCTTCGTAAGCTCAATAATCATCGCAGCTACCGGTTTTCTAATTGCCTTTACCGATACGGAGAAAAACGCTTTACTTCTTGCCATTATGGTGGGTCTCGGTCGCTATGGCGTCGTCGTGAGTTATGAGGCGGAGGCACAATACTCTTCCGAATTCATACCGACCACTGTGCGTGGACGTGGCATGGCCAACATACATGTTGCCGGCTTCGCCTTTACGAGTCTAAACTCATATGTGATATATTTAGGATACTACTATAAACCGCTACCGTCCATCTTCATATCAGCTTTAATGTTAATTGGGGCACTTTTATGCCTGGCACTGCCTGAGACCATGAATCAGTATGTATTGTAATAATAAGCCATCAGCTCAGTATTCATTACTATATTTTGACTTTACAGAAAACTACCACATACTTTGAAGGATGGCGAGGAGTTTGCACGCCATCAGCGCTGGTACTATTTTGTATGCTTCGATAGAAAGAAAGACAATAAAGAAACTGGAGTCACTAATGGATGAATGCGTATATTTAATCAGTTTTGTGGAACTTTCCATTGCAATTGCTTGTTTATTATTATGTATTAAATGCAGGGCTATTTTTGTTTTCATTTTCAACGCTTAATTTGTATTAATCTCTTTTCGTGTGAAATAACTGAGATACTATTTGAATAGAATTAAATAAATTCGTATAGTTATTTGTGAGCAACATATTGCATGCCAAGTTACAATTCTTTGTCATGATAACTATATTTTGAGTACTCGTTTTCGCTATTTTAAAATCGGGTTGATTTCCGCCGTTTCTTCTATTCTATCCTTCATTAATTGAGAAGGCTGGGATTTCATGTTCCTTTGAAATGTTTCTTAGAAGTTATGCACCTATCATTATTTTTTAAAATCTAGTTCAAGAAGCTGTTTCTGTAAATCAATAGATTATCTGCATATTAATCTATTCGTCACTATATTTAAATTCCGATTTTATCAGAAGCATATCAATACCATAAATGTTAAAAATGAGCAAATGAATAGCAACCGGTTATTGCACTCCGTAGTCATTGCGCACTCTCACTGCATTTTTAAAAAACTTGTTCGAAATATTACAATGCATATACGTAATTTTCATATAACTGAAAATGCATTTTAATTAGTAAATCTATCCATAGTTCATCATACATACACCTAAGCACAACTTTGTTGCAAATGTAAAGTCAGAACGATGAGCCGAAATAAAATTATTTCCCTGTCGAGTGTGGGAGTAATAACTTCCGTAAGGAGTGTATAGGGCATAAACTGTACGGATTAATTTTGTAAAAAAATTGAATAATGGTCTGACGCACAAAGCTCTGAGCAAATTTCGGTTTAAGATTTATGGAGTACTTCTCAGTTCACTTAAAATATTACTAAAATGGTAATCAAGCTTCTTATGTGGATCAACGAACTATAGTCGAACACTTTTATATCAAATACTATATACTTTTAGAACACTATAATGAGCGAGAGCATTAAGACTCTTTACACGAAATTCACACGGTCTTACTTGTTTCGAAAAATTCTGTATATACATGCATGCATATATAAGCCTTAGAAAACCAGAATTTAAATTAATTTTTCATAAAGCATTTTTCTAATATTTACATATATCCATCTGTTTACTGAATAATAATTACAATTATAAAGATTATAAGATTTAATTTATTCAAAAACATTCTTGAGAGATGATAACGCCTGCTGGTGCGCTCTCGCTGAACTTCGAGTCGAGATTAAGAACATAAAAGTAGTCGAAAGTATACACATTAAGTTATTCCATCTCGTGGCATATTTTACCAACGACGATCGCATTGCACAACACCAGCTCGGGAACATTATTGACCGGCATAATATCGTGTTTCAGCTTAAGCTCTGTGATCATCTACTAGAACGGTTTCGCTCATTCCGTTAAATGACTCTTTATATAGTATGTAGATAAAGCTAGCCGTTGCCAAGTTCTCATATAAACTGTTTTCTGCTGTTAACGCTAGCAAGCGCCTGTTGCAAGCACGATGATCGGCTATATAAAAGCCGTTGTTGAGCTATTCATATGTTGGATAACACTCGGAAGTGCTGGCGAATCGTGCTTGCGCATAACTGCGCACAAAAATCTAAACAGAAACATTTTTATACGCGGAAGTAGTGTTAAAAGTAAAATAGTATAATACAATTTTTACAAAATATTCGGATAATAAATCAAAAATCAATGAAATGGATTTCGATGCTGTGTTAAAAAAGTGTGGTAATTTCGGGCGTTTTCAGTTTCTGGTACTGTTATGCTTTAGTCTGACTAATATCCTCTCATCGATGCATTACTTTGCGCAAACGATAATTAGTTTCACACCGAAGCATTGGTAAGTGGTGGCTAATGCGACAAACAATTGCACAAGAATCACAATTAAACAATGAATTAATCATGTGATCGTTATTATATAGATATATGTATATAGTGTATATTAAGTGATATTTGAAAGTGCTAAGGCAGCATAATTGTGTTTTTACTCTTTTCTGTGCGAAAATCACTCGTAAGTTCAACTAGAAAGCATCAATTGCAACCACTTGTTTAGAGTGTTGACTACATTTTTATGACGTCATGGTTTAGATAGTGCTTACATTTTTTAATGCAAGTCGCTTTCATAAATATTAATTGTTGAATAGATAAACTGACAGCTTAACAAGCTCACACAACATTAACACTTTTTATTGAATAATTAATAACTTTACAACAACGATTAGGTGTTTAAAATAAATAAGTTAACGTTTATTTGCAATCAAAATTGAAAATTATATTTTATTCAAATCATTTCATTATCAGGTGTTACCATGAGAAGCTGTCGAATGCCAGTTTCGATGAAATTCGCGCCGTCTACGCACAAACGATTAATCCACATTGTACTTTATTAGAGGACATAGTCGATGGCAAGCCGATTGTTGCCGAAGTGGGTGGATGCCGGAAGTGGATTTATGAATATGAAAGTGGTTACAAAAGCATTACCTCAGAAGTAAGTACAACCATTTGTACAATAGCTATTTTCATTTCGAATTTTGAAACATCACTTAAATAGTATTAACTCTTTCATGTGCAATATTGCCTGTAGCCAAGATCGGTAGATGTGTGTAGCGAAACATATCTTCAATGTCAATGCAAACATATTTTCATTTTAAGATTTTATCATTAACTACAAGTGATTATGAAGTTAGTTATGATCGCTGCCCGCGCAAATTGAGTGCTTCTTACAAATGCGCACAATTGTATGCTACGTTTAAGCTGTGTTTTTTATAATAATAAATTGTGATAAAAAAAAGACACATTTATGTTGCTTAGGAGCTATTGACAGAGTGCTGTTGAACAACAGTTGTTATATACTATTCATTCATAACGATTGCTATACGAGATCGTTAAAACGGCAATAAATAACAAAATAGTAATTACGAAATTAATGAAATTCATAACTGTATACACTCATAACTGCATATAAATATGTATACGCAGTTTAAGAATTTTTCAACTCATCGAGTCTTGTCGCAAATGACATACACATATTCTGCTTAATAAAAAAAGAAAAAATTCTAAACATCTCCTTTCTTTATTACCTATGTATATCTATAAAGCTTAACTGGGTATGCGAGGACACTATACAATCTGCGATCGGGCAATCCTTGTACTTTGTCGGATCATTCATTGGCACTGTTTTCTTTGGTTACTTGGCAGACAAGATCGGTCGACTCCCTGCGTTGATCTGCACCACACTCACTGGCGCCACTGGTGACTTTCTCACAACTTTTTCAACCAATTTGCCACTGTATTCCATCTTTCGCTTCATTTCGGGTCTATCCACAGACACATTTTTTTACCTCATGTACATAATGGGTGAGTCAAGCTTAAAATGTAAACTTTAAATATCGTTTGTCTTAATGCGAGTTAATGTAAATTTGTATGCAAGGAATTTATTGACTATTATACACATATGTATATTAATCTTTTAGTCTTCGAGTACTTAAGTCCACGAAAACGTACACTCGGTCTAAATTTGATCACTGGCATATTCTATTTCCTTGGTTTGGCTTTGGCACCTTGGTTTGCACTATGGTCGGGTTCGTGGCGCGGCTACCTATACATCGCATCGGTGCCGGCGGTAATTGTGCTGTTATACCCTTTCCTCATTTGTGAGAGCGCTCAATGGCTGATGGCGACTCAGCGCTATGATCGTGCGGTTAAATGTCTCAAACATGTTGCCAAGATCAATAAACGCGAGGTGAAAGAAGAAGTGTTTGATGAATTTGTTGCGTATTATAAACAGAAAGCGAGTGAACAACTCGCGAAGAAAACAAACAAAGATACCTTTTGGGGCATGTTTCGTACACCACGTCTGCGCAAATTCGCCATTATGATGTTGTTGAAGAAGTAGGTGTGAAATAACCTTTTATTTACACATTACTATGTCTCACAATTCTCTCATACTCTCTCGCTCTCTCTCTTTTTAATGCAGCATGTTTCTCGCGCTCTCGCTCGATGTGATCAGCCGCAATATGGAGGGTATGGGCAGCTCACCATTCAAACTGTTTTCCGTCACATCGGTTGTTTACGTTGTGGGCGGTCTTACTATCATCTTACTACAAAACCACATAGGCCGGAAGGGTATGGCCTTTAGCACGTTCTTAGTCAGCGCCATCATTATAGGCGCTAACAGTATTCTAATCGCTTTTCTTGAAACCGAACAAAATGCATTACTCTTTGCTATTATGACTGGTCTCGCTCGTTACGGTGTCGTGGTGAGCTATGAGGCGGAAGCACAGTACTCCTCTGAATTCCTGCCGACTACTGTGCGTGGACGTGGCATGGCCAATATACATGTTGCCGGTTTCGCTTTTACCAGTCTGCATTCCTATGTGATATATTTAGGTTATTTCTACAAACCACTTCCTTCGATCTGTATATCTTTGGTAATGTTCTTAGCTGCAATCCTGTGCCTACCACTGCCAGAGACCATGAATCAGTAAGTAGCTGCATATATTATATATGTTTATTCTATATTTAATTTACTCATAACTCGCTATCACCACAGAAAATTACCGCAAACCTTGAAGGATGGCGAGGACTTTGCGCGAAATCAGCGCTGGTATTATTTTGTATGCTTCGATAGAAAGAAAGACACGAAAGAAACTGGAGTCAGTAATGGATGAATGCGTGAATTTAATCAGTTTTGTGGAGCTTTTCGTTGCAATCGGTTGTTTATTACTAGCTATTAAATGTAATGATATTTTTATTTTCATTTCCAACGCTTAATTTGTATTATTCTCTTTCGTGTGAAAAAACTCAGATATTATTTGTATATAACTGCATATAGAATTGAATAAATCCATATACTTATTTAAGAGCTACATAGTGCAGGTTAAATTACAATTCGTTGTCATGAATAATATATTTTGAGTTGACGTTTTCGGCAATTTGAAATCGATTTGGCTGATGGAACATGTTTCTTCCTTTAACTATTATATAAATTATATATGTTATGTAATACAAGGAAGTCTTTCTTTGGTACATAATTAAGATTTTAGAATACTAATAACTTTATGTATGGTCCCTAGGGTTAGAAACTTTATAAACATATCTGCCTTTTTTTGTCAAGGTTATGTACCAACTTCATCGGTTAAATTTCCTTAGAAGTTGTCCACATATCAATTTTTTTAAAAAATCTAGCTGTTCAGATTTTTTAATTAGGCTTGGCATACGGTGTATAAACTTTAGGGATTAATTTATAAAAAATGTTTAAATAATGGTCTGATAACAGACGCACTATGCTATGTTTAAGATTTTCTGAAATCTTTTTAGTTCATTTGAAAATTAACTAAAATAGTAATCAAGCTTCTTATGATTACTATAATGAGCGAGCGCATTAAGATTCTTTACTCAAAATCCACACGATTTTACTTGTTTCAAAACAATCATACATACATACATACATATATACCTTAGAAAACCGGAATTTAAAATAATTTTTCGTAAAGCGTTTTTCTAACATATACATACATCCAATTGTTTACTGAATAATAATTACAATTAAAAAGGTTATAAAATTAAATTTATTTAAAAAAAATTCATGAGAGATCACAATGTCTGCTGGTAAGCTCTCACTGAGCTCCAAGAACTTAAATGTAGTCGAAAGAATACTCATTAAGTTATTCTTGTGAAATATTTCGTCAACGACGTTCGCATTGCACAACAACAGCTCGGGAACATTATTGGCCGGCATAATATCGAATTTCAGCTTAAACTCTGTGAGCATCTACTAGAACGGTTGCCGATGTAGAGCTATTCATTTGTTGGGTGACGCTCGGTGCAAAAATACCTACATATAAGCGAAAGTATTGTTAAACGTAAAATAATATAATACAATTTTTAAGAAAATATTCGCTGAAAAACATTAAATCAAAAACCAATGAAATGGATTTCGATGCTGTGTTAAAGAAATGTGGCAATTTCGGGCGCTTCCAATTTCTTGTACTGTTATGCTTTAGTATAACCAATATACTTTCATCGATGCATTACTTTGCGCAAACGATAATTAGTTTTACGCCGAAGCACTGGTAAGTGGTCGCCAATTGGGAGAAAAAGTTACAAGAGAAGCGCTATTAAAAATTATTAGAGAGTTGACTGAACTATCAATGCGCATCAATGAATTAATCATGTGAACGGAGGTGTTGTATATCAAGTGTTATCAACATATAGCATTTAGAAGTGATGTGCGAATGTATTGATGAAGCATAATTATGCTTATAATATTTTCTGAGCGAGCGAATAATAGTGTATCCCTAATAATCGGATGCTCGCTCTTAGTTAAATGTTAACAATCGTAGAGAAACGTGAATTAAAACAAATTCGGACCAGCGTCAGTTATATAGGCATTTGCTGAAAAAATAAAAAAAATACAACAACAAACAAATACGAATAGATAAACCGACAGACGAACAAGTTCTTCTACCAATTTTTGGGTTTTTTATCGATTATTTAATGACCTTGCGACGATTAGGTGAACAACACTGTTTCGAAAACAAAATAAATTTTTCTTTCGTTTAAATAACAGGTGTTATCATGATAAGCTGTCGAATGCCAGTTTCGATGAAATTCGCGCCGTCTACGCACAAACGATTAATCCACATTGTACTTTATTAGAGGACATAGTCGATGGCAAGCCGATTGTTGCTGAAGTCGGTGGTTGCCGGAAGTGGATCTATGAATATGAAAGTGGTTACAGAAGCGTAACATCAGATGTAAGTACAAAGATTTGTAGAAAAAAATCACAATTGATCGCCCCTTAAATTATTTTCAAATGATCATAAACTTAATTATGATCAATGCCGCGCAAATTGTGTGCCTCTTATAAAAGCGCACAAATGTATGCTACAGTTATGTTGTATAATAATTTGTGCTAAAAGCAACCAGCTGATGATCGAGCTAGTCATAAAGCGCAGTTAAACAACAGTTGGATATACGAAATAGATTTCTTACGAACACTTCTATTTAGACACAAAGATTAAAAAGAAAATAATAATTAAGAAAAACAATATTGCGTCACTTTTAATTGATTGTCGGTGATAAAGCAATAAATAGCAAGATCAAAGTTGCAAAATCAATGAAGTCTTACATAAATATCACTCATAACTGCATATTCATCCATATAATTAAACAATTTTGGAAGTTAGCGTTACTTGACATAAACGGCTCCTACGTTATTTACTAGCTTAACTGGGTATGCGAGAATACTATACAATCTGCGATAGGACAATCGCTATACTTTGTGGGGTCTGTCATCGGCACTGTTTTCTTTGGATATTTGGCAGACAAAATCGGCCGACTTCCTGCGTTGATCTGCACTACACTTACTGGCGCTATAGGAGATTTTCTCACAACATTTTCCACCAATTTGCCGTTGTATTCAATCTTTCGCTTCCTTTCGGGTCTATCCACAGACACATTTTACTATCTGATGTACATAATGGGTAAGCAAAATATTAGAAAGATATTTAATTAAAGTTCGATTTTCTGAGCTCGAGTTTTTTGTACATATATTTTTCCAGCCTTCGAATACTTGAGTCCGAGGAAACGCACACTCGGTCTAAATATGGTCACCGGCATATTCTATTTTCTCGGTTTGGCTTTGTCTCCCTGGTTTGCATTGTGGTCCGGTTCGTGGCGTAGCTACCTATACATCGCATCGGTGCCGGCGGTAATTGTGCTGTTATACCCTTTCCTCATTTGTGAGAGCGCACTATGGCTGATGGCAACACAGCGCTATGATCGCGCGGTTAAATGTCTAAAGCATGTTGCCAAAATCAATAAACGCGAGGTGAAAGAAGAAGTATTTGATGAATTTGTTGCGTATTATAAACAGAAAGCGAGTGAGCAACTCGCGAAGAAAACAAATAAAGACACTTTTTGGGGCATGTTCCGTACACCACGTTTGCGCAAATTCACCATTATGATGCTGATAAAGAAGTAGGTGAAAATTCTTATTCCTTTTATTTACAAACTACAGTGTTTTCCAATTCTCTTGTTTTCTCTCTTTTGAATGCAGCATGTTTCTTGCGCTTTCGGTCGATGTGATCAGTCGCAATATGGAGGGTATGGGCAGCTCACCATTCAAATTGTTTTCCGTCACATCGGTTGTTTACGTTGTGGGCGGTCTCACTATAATCTTACTACAAAATCATATAGGCCGCAAGGGTATGGCCTTTAGCACATTTTTAGCCAGTGCCATCATTATCGGCGTTAACGGTATTCTAATCGCTTTTCTTGACACCGAACAAAACTCGTTACTCTTCGCTATTATGACGGGTCTCGCACGTTACGGTGTCGTCGTGAGCTATGAGGCAGATACACAATACACTTCGGAATTCCTGCCGACCACTGTACGTGGGCGTGGCATGGCCAATATACATGTTGCTGGTTTCGCCTGTACCAGTCTGCATTCCTATGTGATATATTTAGGTTATTTCTACAAACCCCTACCAGCGATCTGCACATCGTTATTAATGTTCTTAGCTGCAATGTTGTGCCTATCACTACCCGAGACGATGAATCAGTAAGTAGCGATAAATATTATATATGTTTATTCTATATTTACTTTACTCATGACTCGCTATCACCATAGACAACTACCGGAAACCTTGCTGGATGGTGAGAACTTTGCGCGCAATCAGCGCTGGTATAATTTTGTATGTTTCGATAAGACGTTAAACAAGAAGAATGATGAAGTCGCCAAGGAACGTTATTGATTTAGAGATTTAGTGTTTTTTTTTACTTTTTATGATTAATGCCGAAAATTTGTTGGCCGTGTGTAGTTCAATTAAATTTTTAATTTGAAAACTGTGACATTGTATATTAACTGATTAAATTAAATGTAAGTGCATGCTCCAAAGCTTTTATACTTCATAACTTTGTTTGTTTTCTTTGAATATAGTATACGAGTTGTGTTCAACAAATAGCGGGAATTGTTATAACTCCATAAATACAATTTACAAATAAAATACCATTGACGACATGTGTTGAAAAATGATAATATTTGAGTTGGTTGAGTATATAAATTGTTGCTTTGGCTGCCTTTCCATTGCCCTTTGCCGCTTATGCAAACGCCGCGCATGCGTTGTGAATGAAAACAAGACAGTTTAACAAAAGTTAATGCGCTTGCAATACTATATTGAGATTTTCTCTTTTATATATTTTGTTTTTGTTTAAAAAGTTATTTTACAAACATTAATTTACACATTAATTATATATGTTGCTAAATATGTATACTAATTGCAGGGAAAGGGGTAAATGTGTATGTATATATATTTTAGATTTACTAAAGAAGACTTACAAGTATTTAATTTCTATAAATGTACATACTAAAATGGCTTAAGAAACTAACTGAAATTAAAGAAAATATATCTTTATCTCTGAAGATATTATGTTTAAACTATTTCGAATTTTCTTTTATAAATTTATAAATTCATATAAGTTAGTACCGCCATGCTGTAAAGCAAATCAAACACATTAGATTAAATGGTTTTTAATGCGGCTATTACAAAAAATGATTTGAGGCACCACTTTCATTCTTAAATGTG
The DNA here is from genome assembly GCF_028554725.1 of Zeugodacus cucurbitae. NCBI lineage: Eukaryota > Metazoa > Arthropoda > Insecta > Diptera > Tephritidae > Zeugodacus > Zeugodacus cucurbitae. Next base: position 4,043,883 of record NC_071667.1, read on the forward strand.
CTTTCTTCGATTTAGTTTTTTGTTTCAAATGTGCTTGTATGTATTTTGGTATATAAGCATATATGTTTCTTTACTTTAAATTGTTTTACATATATACATATACAGTTTTTCATATATATTTGACGACATTTATCTATATTCTTCTTCATATACTCATACTTCAGCTTTTCTTTTCAAATTCAATAATTAGATTTGCAATATATGTAAGAAGATTTATACAAAAAATATTTTAATATCTCCATTCTCAAGTTGTAAATATGCATAGACATCAGTACTGGCTTAAAGCTCTGCTTAAGTAAAATTGTGCCAATGCTAAGTGTGATTACTAAGAGTTTGAAGTACATATACGTATGTACGAGTACAATGTTATTGTGCAGGCTTATATAACCATAACGCTTATTTTCCATATATAATACATAAATATGCTTTTAATTAGTAACACATTTACATACATATATACCAAAAACAATATACATATATGTAACTGATTTATCCACGCATTGTTTCCCTAAGCACTTCCGACGAAATTTTTACTAAATTTCTACAGCCCTTCCATCACTAAGCACCTAATACCTAAGCGATTACTGGTATGTACTTACGAACTAAGAACATTTACTAAATAGACTATGCTATAAAATTAAGAAATAAAAAAACGTTTATATTTTGTGTGCTATCGCCTCTGTGCAAAATATTACTGTTCACCGTTTTTTGTGTTTTTGCCCTTATACTGCCACTTAGCACCTGCGGAAGCTAATGATCGATCGCATTCGCAAACATTTACGCCGCACTGTTGAGGTTCTCATCGGCTGAGTCGTTGCCACGATCGAAATTGGTTAACGATTGTTTACGTTCGTATGCGTCCTCTTCAGAGTCGCATGAACGCTTGCCTTTCTTCGAGAGACAAGGGAAATCGAACATGCGTTCGCCTTTGCCGAAGACCTCACCTTCTTCGACGGTCTTTGGAAGTGTTCTACAATAATATAAATTTCGTATTAGAACATATAGCAAAACATTTTGTAAGGATAATAGCTTTCGCACCTGTTAAGCGTCTCGGGCAGGAGCAGACACACAAAGGAGCCTGTAAAGAACAGTGCACCCAAAATGATCGATGGCGCTGCCTTGAAGTAGGTGCCCAACCACAATATGTAGGGCGCCAAAAACGATGCTGCGAAACCGGCTACATGCACAGCTGCCACACCTTGACCGCGCACACATGTCGGTATCAACTCGGTGGCGTATTGTGAGCCGGATTCGTATGAAATCGCGACACCGAAACGCGCCGCTATGGTTAGGCATGCGAGTAGCACGGCATTGTGATTATGTTGCTGATAGGCGATCGCTATGCCAGCTAACGAGGTGAATAAGCCGCCCACGAGTAGCGAGCCGGCCGCCATGCCTTTGCGTCCAATACGATCTTGCAGCAAGATCACAATTATGCTTGATGGCAGTACGGCAATGGCGCTCAAAGAGAACATAACGAATGGTGAGATGCCCATGCCCTCGACATTACGCGAGACCGCATCGTAACAGAGCGTGATGACCATCCTATGGAGGAAATAGTGATGAATATTAATTAATAGGATATATGAAAGATAAAATACTTACGATTTGAAAAACAAAATGAGCGTATGTTTGCGCATGCGTGGCGTTTTAAACATATCCAGCAGTGTTGAGTGCACCTGATCATCGCCGCCCATCTTCTGACGTTGCTTCTCGCAATGTTTACGGAACTCTTCAAATTCCGATGGTGTCACTTTACGTTTATTAAAGCGAGCAACACGTTTCAAACGCTTTATAGCACCGTCCACATCGTTTCTTGTGACCAACCATTGAGCGCTCTCCTGCACCACAAAATAGTACAGAACCACGCAGAGTATTGGCAGTGAGGTACAAGCCAAGTAAAGTTGCCAATGGCCCACAAGTACGGCCAACCATGGTGTAAAGACTAAACCAATTGTGTAGAAGACGCCGACAGCCAAATTGAGACCAAGTGTACGCATAGATGGACGGATGTATTCAAGTACTATGAAAGGTAGAGGATAAAAATAAATTATAATAAAAAATAATTTCTAGAACTCAATACAATAATCTTTGTAATTAAGTCCGTCTAAAATTGTTAAAAATGCCCTTGTAGACAGTTCAATAAATTTGAAAATATGCAAGTATCCATTTAACTTACCAATAATATACATAAGATAAAAGTTCGTGTCTGCCGCCATGCCCGATATGAATCGACAGAGAGAAAATGTTGTGACACTTTGAGAGAATATCGTCGAAAAGTCGCCAATAAAGCCCGAAAAATTCGAAAGTATCAGAGCAGGCAAACGCCCAATCTTATCCGAAAGCAGACCATAAAAGAGGGTTCCCACAACGGAACCAATAAAAAATAACGATTGTCCAATGCGCGCTTTATACGCCGAATCACAGACCCAGTTTAGCTGTACGAGTATGAAAAAAACGTGAAAGAGAACACTAAATTAATACGTTATGAAATAGGAATTTAAAAAAAAAAAACATTTTTTTTCTAAATAAGAAAAGTTTTGCGCACTCACCTCTGTGTTCATGCTCCGATAACCATAATCGTATTTATAGATCCAACGCGTACAACTCTCCGGGCTCACCGTTACATTCGCACCATCGATGTCCAGCAGGCGCGTACAAGATGGATTCGGAAATCTCGCATAAATCTCCGCAATCTCATCGAATGACTTATTCACTAATTTCTCATGGTAGCACCAATGATCGGGCACAAAACTTATCACAGTTTGGGTAAAATAATGTAATGAGACAATGAAGTTAATCACACCGAACAATGTCAACAACAAAAACTGATAACGGCTGAAATCGCCACAACGCGCGAGTATCTGATCAAAATCCATATTTGCTGATCAGTGAGATGCTGGACAAACGGAGCACTAAGGGGTTGTACTATTCGTCAATGGGCAATGGGCGTGGCAGCCAATATTTGACGTTTGTCTGAGTGATAGATAATCGTTGAGGATGACAGCAATGAATTCGACACGAACGCTTAGTATTAATGAGTTCACTGTGGCAATTTCATTGACATTCTTTGTACTTAGTATCTTAGTGTAAGTTGCAGTCTCAAAACTGCTGACGCTTGCACTTAACGTGTTGTGCTATGTGTATTTGTTTGTATTGTTTTCCTGTACGGTGGGCGGTGTTCTTCCAGATGCTAACTAAGCTTGATTGCGCGTTCGCTATCCGATTTTTTATGTTTGAGCGACAATACTTTTTATTAGTTTTGATTATATCAATATTTAGTTGTAACAAATAAATACTTTATTTATGAGAATTTAAATTGTGACTATAGCAAAGTGTTAACTTTGTGTTTTCACTTCAATAAATTTCCGGTTTTTGCATTATAATTTTATTTAAATATTTTTTATTTATCTTCGCAGTTTGTACACGTACATATTTGTATGTGTACGTTTGGAAGTGGTAACTTTCAACAAGAATTAGTGTTTTATTGCTGTAATTAGAAAGACAGAAATAAATAAATGTGAAATGGCATTATTAGCTATGACATTTGCTTTTAATTTGCATTTATTAGTTGAAATAACAAGTTTTATAGTCATTTACGTACTTCAATCGATATAAATAATGATTTATTGTCGGGAATCTTGAAAATGTTGTTTTGATATTTCAATATACTACACGTCCTATGAGTTAAAAACAATTACCTATCTTACACTTCGTAATTCTATTCGTATTCGTATTTCTTCGTATGTCGGGTCATATTGATCCTAAACCTATATTATTTTGTATTTTTTATATTTATTGGAATTAATTTGTATAGTAAATTTAGCCTTTTAAGAATTTTTTAACTTCAAGCTTAACAAGAAATAACTTCGGCTGTACCGAAGCTAATATACACTTCACAGGTGCATTTCTTTTAGTAACTATGTGTTTAAGCAGATCTAAAGACGTAAGAAAAAGTAAGTAAAAAGAAAAGAAAACATTTTACTAATTCTTTTTAGCCGGGTTGTTTGCTAGAAACATTAAGCTTATATAGTTAAACGATCTGAACAATTTCTTCGGAGATTATATTATTACCTTAAGCAGTAATCCATGCCAAATTTCGTGAAGATACCACGTCAAATGCGAAAATTTTCCATACAAGCCATTGATTCCGATCGTTCGGTTTGTATGGCATCTATATGCTATAGTGAACCGATCTGAACCATTTTTCCGAAGATTAAATTATTTCTATGAACAATAACTCACACCAAATTTCGTGAAGATATGTAGTAAAATGCGGAAGTCTTCCATACAAGCCCTTGATTCCGATCGTTCAGTTTGTATGGCAGCTATATGCTATAGTGAACCGATCTGAACAATTTTTCCGAAGATTAAATTATTTCTATGAGCAATAACTCACACCAAATTTCGTGAAGATATGTAGTAAAATGCGGAAGTCTTCCATACAAGCCCTTGATTCCGATCGTTCAGTTTGTATGGCAGCTATATGATATTGTGATCCGATATCGGCAGTTCCGACAAATGAGCAGCTTCTTGGAGAGAAAATAACATCTGCAAAATTTCAAAACGATATCTTAAAAACTTGAGGACTAGTCCGTATATATACAGGCAGACGGACGGACAGACAGACGTACGGACAGACAGATAGACGGCCATGGCTAAATCGACTCTGTTCAACATACTGATCATTTATATATATACTTTATGGGGCCTCCGACGCTTCCTTCTGGGTGTTACAAACTTCGTGAAAAACTTAATATACCCTGTTCAGGGTATAAAAAGACCCGTTGCCACTAACGGTCTGCTATTTTTCATTTCTTAACCACTAGGTTACACTACAACTCTATAAACTTGTGTATTTACTTATTTTATGACATATTTCTTATAAAGAAAGCATTCAAAAACAATACAAATTGTACATACAGAATCCTATTTTATGCGGCCCACAAAGCAATTGTATAGAATTACAGATTGTATTTTTTGTGAAACGAAAGCTTTGTATAATTTTTATTACTTAATTACAAAGAGCCATAATATGCAAATTTAGGACTAGAATTATTGCCCTTATTGTACAAAATCGTACATTTGTTTGAAAAATATAAAGTAAATATTTTTTTGTATGACATAACTGAACATCATGCAATGAAGAAATTGGAACAAATTTGTGGAACATTATAATTGAAAAAATCGTTTGAAAAAGCATTCCACAACCAAAAATAATGATTCAGTTAGAAGTGAAACAAAGTAAAAATATGACCCTTTTTATGGTCGATGGTTTTTTTACGGTTATGGTCTCAGACAAAATATTAGCGGTTCCACGAGAGAACTATATACCAAAGAGATAAAGGGTCTCATGAGATGTTTGTGCCTCGCATAATTTTCGAGTCTTTTAAAAAGTTGTTCATAAATTCATTTAAGCTAAAGATCACCTTGTTTTACAATAATTTTATAAATTATTTACTTCAGTAGAAAAAACTATGAAATAGTTAAAAGATTTACTTTCCACTTGGATTTGTAGTTTTCATTTGTTTGTTCAACTTTCTCATATTATCAAAATAATTCTGCCTGGGTCATTAATTAAAATGAAGTGTTTTTCATAAAATCACTTCCGCATATTCGTAATATACACACAAATTGAACTATAATTAATCGTTTGAAGGATTTACCTAAATGTACTCCAATAAATAAATCTAAGCACACTTCAGTTGAAGTGATTTTAACACCTTTGGCTGTAAAGTGGCTAATAAGTATTATTATCAGAGTAAATAACAACAAGTCAATAAAGACACACAATAAATTAAAGGTGAACTAACATTTGCACACGGTTGTATTTACAACGCTGAAACATACATATCACACGTGTCATACAGAGTGTGTTCCTATAGGGCTTAACATGGGTTGTTTGAATGGTCTTACGAGAGTTGAATATGCCGTTTTTAAGACAAAAATTAAAAAAAATATATATATGTTTTTGTTTTTGCCTAAAAATTCGATTTCAGTTCTAATTTCAAGGCCTTATATTACTATTCTCTCTCAAAAACCACTCATTTTACTCATTTCAAAATTAAACTCGAAAACTGGTAAAAACCAGGTGATATTTTCTATTAAAATTAATAATAATTTTCTAATACTTATATAATGAGTAACTACGCAAGTTCATACCACTTTACGCTGGCGAGGACTTATTACAACTCTTCAATTCTGTCTTTTAAATTAATTGCATTTTGCACAGCTGTAGTGTTTTAATTATTTAGTACAAATTAGTATTTACAATTAGTTTGTCTTTAAGGAAGCAAAATGCACAGCACAAATTAATGTCTATGGAAATATGCGTTTGCAGAAAAACACTCCGTGTTCCTAAGTAGTATAAGCAATTAAGATAGCTTATCGTGAAGTGTCGCCGCGCTTACGCTCATGAAGTGCGGTTGGCATCAGGCGTGTACGCATGTCGGTCTTATTTGTTTGAAAATTAACTGATTTTTAATTGCTTTATGAGTGCCATATAATTAAATGACTGATACGAGTGGTGTGATGTGATTATAAGACACGGCAACAGACTGATATCTTAGAGTACATAATTGCAGGACGAGTATGAGACAAGTATTATTTAGAGCTGAAGCATAAAAGTTTAATTATAAATTTGTTTACTTATATGTATAAAAGCTAGCGAATTTTTGCAATTGTCAACATGCTTATAAGTATAACTATTAACTATCAGAACCATTCGAGATTAGAAAGCAGTTTCACCTCATTGTTAGCCATCTTCTTTTCATCAGATTTCTGCTACTTGAAATTATTATTTTTTTTTTTTTTGAAGTTTCCTCAAGAGTTAATGATATCGATTTAGGTATTTGCCCTCGTTATCGCTGTGTCTTCGAAATGTAAAACATAAATAATTCCATTGATACTTTTTTTTTGTAATTTATATTGAAATATTTACCGTCTGCATTTGTTTTGCAATCCGTTTCGAGATGAAAGCAAATATTTGTTTCATATGGTGTTAATACATATTTGCGGAGAAATTACTTTTTACGCTTTTGAAATTTTCAGCGCCTTCAGAATGAGGTCAAGTACATTTTTCCTTGAATACTTTACTTAAATGTGTAATTTATTATTATTGAAGTATTTACAAATAGCTTGTGCTAAACTGGCACTAAAGAGTCCATTTAGCTATAAAATAATAATTAAAAACTTCAAAATTGGAACATTTCAGATAAGAGTATTTTTTTATTATTAATTTTAAAAGCAGCAATAAATAAAAGAAAATATATTTATATTTTTTTTTTATTATATGAGATGGTTTTTTTTCATAGTAAACAGCCCTTGCCCTTAAATCATACGCCCATAAAAATAAATATTTATTTATTCATATTTATCCGTTATGTTATATAATACAATAGCAAGGAAACATAAAAAAGTTAATTAGTCGCTTAGCTAACTTATTGCACCAATAAAACTCAATAAATCAAGTATTTGACTTCCTTTGTGCCAAATTTATGCCTTTATTGTTTGAATTACTTATTTAATTGCGCAATTTTATTGGCTTCCACATAAAAATACCAACAATCAAAAAGTAATTAACAACAAAACTGTCAGACATACATACATAGCTACAACAATTACATATGCTGGTACAAGGATTATGAAAGTGATTACATTTGCGGTTTTACAACTGTCACAATTACTTGCTGGTAATGGCTCACGGCGCCGATAGCTGATAAAATACATACTGACATATTCATATGCATACTCACATATGTATTTATGACTTATGTCTACTTGTTGTTAACTGATAAGTGCGTAGTACCAACACAAACACGTGTTTGTGGTTACAAGCAGCAACAAGCGCAATAACTGATAGCAGCTGGGGGCCGAAGTCTTTGCTTTCACACTGTCGTGAGTTCTGCATCATACTTATTAGCCATCCAACTGCTGCCCACTAGTCTAGCTCGCCTTGAACTTAAACAATAATTTCCTTATCATTTCATTGATTGCGAATTGTGGCCGGTGGATTGTCTGTGGCAAGCCGCAAATAAAAGCAACTTGTTGATTGCTAATTGTTTGGCAGTTCGTGGAAGTCTTTCATTGCCCATGTAGGTAGACGCACACAACGCCTACGATGGCAGTACAGTTTTTGAAGGAGTTACATGATGGAAGGCATAATGATACTTATTATTCACATGTTTACTACAGATTTTGTTGTTGTAGGTCGTGCGTCAGTTTATGCACTAATTGCTGTTTGCATAGAATTACAAAATATATGTATTTTTCACATGCTTCACATTAAAAAAAAAATAATAAAATTACAAACGGCTGAACAAACATGAAAGAAATTTGTTTTTTTTTAATATTTCTTCTTTAATATTTTGTTTTTGAAGCAAAAAAATATTTAAATATATATTCAAAATTTAATTTTACTTCAGGTTGAAGGTTTCTCTTTAATGAGGGCATGATTGTTTGTGAAATCCGCGTAAGTTTATGGTAATCTTGTAAAACGTGTCTATCATTAGATTTTGAGAAACAATAAAATAATTTCACTTCAACTCAACTTCAACTTAGAAAATCACAGATATTTAAATATATAAAAATAAATGTTCGAATTGTTTTTAAAAAAGAACTTTTTAGGGTTTTAATATATTCTAGTAAATATAAATAAAATACATTTTTTTTAATATTTATACAAAAATCAAATTATTAATAGTTTAATAAAAATCTAACAATTATAAGACTTTTAACTTGAACAAAAACAACAAGGTCAATCAAGATTGATGTGAAACAAAATTTATTGAGTTTTCTGTCTGTTTAAATCCATAAGAATGACATAAAAATTCTCAACTAAACCACAGTTTCTGAATTTATAATTAATAATTAAAATATTTATTTTCATTTAAATTAAAGCTGATTTTCTTTTATGTCTCATGTGAAGTAATTTCAACAAATAAGAAAGTTTAAAAATGCAATAATTGAACAAATCATTCATTTAATTATTCATTTTTATACTCTCGCAACAAAAGTTGCTAAAGAGAGTATTATAGTTTTGTTCACATAACGGTTGTTTGTAACACCCAAAACTAAACGAGTTAGATATAGGGTTATAAAGGGTGATTTTTTAAGAGCTTGATAACTTTTTAAAAAAAAAAAACGCATAAAATTTGCAAAATCTCATCGGTTCTTTATTTGAAACGTTAGATTGGTTCATGACATTTACCTTTTGAAGATAATTTCATTTAAATGTTGACCGCGGCTGCGTCTTAGGTGGTCCATTCGGAAAGTCCAATTTTGGGCAACTTTTTCGAGCATTTCGGCCGGAATAGCCCGAATTTCTTCGGAAATGTTGTCTTCCAAAGCTGGAATAGTTGCTGGCTTATTTCTGTAGACTTTAGACTTGACGTAGCCCCACAAAAAATAGTCTAAAGGCGTTAAATCGCATGATCTTGGTGGCCAACTTACGGGTCCATTTCTTGAGATGAATTGTTCTCCGAAGTTTTCCCTCAAAATGGCCATAGAATCGCGAGCTGTGTGGCATGTAGCGCCATCTTGTTGAAACCACATGTCAACCAAGTTCAGTTCTTCCATTTTTGGCAACAAAAAGTTTGTTAGCATCGAACGATAGCGATCGCCATTCACCGTAACGTTGCGTCCAACAGCATCTTTGAAAAAATACGGTCCAATGATTCCACCAGCGTACAAACCACACCAAACAGTGCATTTTTCGGGATGCATGGGCAGTTCTTGAACGGCTTCTGGTTGCTCTTCACCCCAAATGCGGCAATTTTGCTTATTTACGTAGCCATTCAACCAGAAATGAGCCTCATCGCTGAACAAAATTTGTCGATAAACACATTTCGAACCGAACACTGATTTTGGTAATAAAATTCAATGATTTGCAAGCGTTGCTCGTTAGTAAGTCTATTCATGATGAAATGTCAAAGCATACTGAGCATCTTTCTCTTTGACACCATGTCTGAAATCCCACGTGATCTGTCAAATACTAATGCATGAAAATCCTAACCTCAAAAAAATCACCCGTTATATACCAAAGTGATCAGGGTGAAGAGTGGAGTTCAAATCCGAATGTCTGTCTGTCCGTCCGTCCGTCTGTGCAAGCTGTAACTTGACTAAAAATTAAGATATCATAAGAAATGGCAAATGGAAGCTGCGCTCAGATTTTTTTACAAAATGTAAAATGGGCGTGGCGTCGCTTACTTATAGGTCAAAAACCATATCTCAGGAACTACTCGACCGATTTCAATGAAACTTGGTTTGTAATAGTTTCCTTACATCCCAATGATATGTTGTGAAAATAGGCCAAATCGCTTCACAACCACGCCTACTTCCTATATACCAGAACTTTGAAGATGATCTGAATCGTTTACTTTACAATATATAAAGTAAGTACTAGTGAAGATATCGGTGCAGAACTTTGCACAAATAATATGTTTATAGTGTGGTAGCCTCATTCTAAAAATTGCCGAAATCGACCATAGGTTTTTAAGGCCCCATATATCGAACACGAGGACCTCGGTGCTTCTAACCTAATATTATGGTTTCCAACTTTCAATGGACTTTATACAATATATATGACGAATATGTGGGTCAAATTGTGTATTATATAATATAAATAAAGTTAAATAAATAAATTGCGAGAGTATAAAATGTTCGGTTACACCCGAACTTAGCCCTTCCTTACTTGTTTATAATTTCTTTAATAAGATTTTTTTATTTATTCAACTATATATCATATTATTTAAGTACCGATTTATTTTTTTAAATTATATTAAAAACATTTTTTTTTTACACTTCCATATTTTCTCTCAATGTATGTTTCTTAGAACAAAGTTTCTAAACAAAAGGTTTTAAGGTTTCTTTAACTCTTATATTTGTAGCTAATATTTGCAAAAATCTGAATACTTTATTTCTATTTCTGATATGTTTTTACTTAACTGTACTCTGCAAGTTACTTTTGAAATACTTTTAGCACTTTTAAATTGAAAAATTAAAAAAAAATTTAAATAATCTCTTTCCACTAAAATAATTTTAAAAATATTTATAAATTATTGCTGGCAATAAAAAATAGTTTATATACACACCATTTCCATAATTTATTCAACCAGAGTACCGACAACAATTAATACTGCAGCAATTATTCTTGGTTTTTTTTTTAATATAACAGTTCAATGGCTTTTCATAGCACCAGACAACGCAAAAGTTTCGAAATCAAAACAACTTTAATTATATTTGCCAAACGGAAAACTTCTGAGAATTCACCGCGCCAATAAACAAAGGAAAATCTTTTATGCAGAATAACGCACAGACTCAGACACGAGACTAGTATACGCACACTCGCGTATGCGAAACAATGCTCAGAAGCTCAGAAGCAACCGAAAGCGGAATATATCGCGTGCAACACCTTCGAACGATATAAACAAACTGAACAACAGCAGCACAAAGTCAAAGTGAACAACAGTTCGAAGATCCGGCAGCAACAGTTTTTGAGTGGCGAGAAAAACGAGCTGACAGACCAACATGGGGTAGCATGCCGAAGGAAAGAGGGTGGATAACTGCAATAGCCGTCAAAGTGGCATTGCGACTCTCTACCGCTACTACTAGTAATAGATAGCGTCCAAACCACAGCCACACACAGATTCATTTGTTATCATGATATAGGTATATTGAGCGTAGCGAGTGAGAGAGTGAAAAGCGATTTAATGATTGCTCGTCATGGAGCGCAGTGATACGAGTTTGCACAAAAAAAGTCTATGTAAATAAATACAGAACTCAAAAAACAGCTGGTTTCCCCACAACAACAAATGTATGTATGTACTAGTACAGCCAACAAAAATTATGTCTTGTCATGTCTGACGAGTTTTTATGCGTGAACCCAGTAGAACTAGCAATGCGCGGAGTATTGTAACTGAGTGTTCTTGCTAATACAGAGATTTGGGAGATGAGTTAGTTCTAATACCTGTAAAGTTGTAGGTACAGTACCGTTAATACTCATATACTGGCTTAATCATCGTTTATACTAATGCAATTAAAAGAGAGACATACATAAGAGTAACTGGAGTACAATCAAAGTAAGTGAGACCAAATTTTACTAGCCTTGGATAAAATGTATAAATATGAAGGAATGCCACTGAATGCGACACCTGTGAAAAGATACGTCAATAACTCCACATCATACACTTGTATGTAACTTGGGTAATTGACCACATATTTAGTATATGTACGTACGTAGCTAATTGTTTTGTCTGTTAACCAGTTTTCAAGACAAGTCAACTGTTCTAGCTGTCATTGCAACGTTTACTCGCGCAGTCGCTTGCCTAGCAAACGATTAAGCCAGTTTAGCGCGGAGCAAGTGACTTAGTCGCTTGCAACGTGTGGTTAATTGAAATTCCGCGTGCAAAACGTAATTAATGATTGATATTCAGTTAATCGAAGCCGATGGAAATACGATTTTCAAGAATGTAACCTACGAACAAAACAGTTTTTTTGCTGAGTGTATAATATATAATATTCAAAAAACATATACAGCACATTGAACAAATTTCACCATAGTTTCTGGGGGGAACATGTTGATAGTAGAACCAAGACTAGACTTAAGTATTAAAAAAATTATGATAGAAATTAAACAGAATATTTCCTCGGAAGAATATATTTAACAAACATAACTAGTTGACGTTGTTTTGTCTTTTATTTTCTTGGGAATAAAAATTTCATTAGAATTCTGTAATGTTGGAAAACAGAAAATGGACCTTTGTACTCTAAGCCTTCTGCATGCGCTCTATATTTATGCGGAGTACAAGGCCATGAATGTAAAGCGTGCTCATATGGTGACTAACTAATTTCATTCAATTACAACCGATAAATAATAAAAACACATAATTTCGAGCTGATTCAACGAATAATAAATTTACAGTCATTTTTACGAGGTGCAGTTAGTTAATAATTAGATTGGGTCAATTACAAATTCGATAGAAAACAATTTTATTGAATTTAATAAAATAAATGATTGAAGAATTTCTAACAGCTCAAGGAAAAAGTAACAAAAGTACTTATGAATCAGCTGAGTACGTATCCAAGTGTATTATTTTGTACTAACATTTCTTAATCAGCGGCAAGTTTTCCGCGCAAAAATCGTTAGTATATAAAAATTATGCAAAGTAATAAACAAATTTAGTCATATTCAGCGTTATATTTTAGTTGGTTTATAAAAAGGCGAATAACCTGGTATTGTCAATTGATTTCGTAAACAAATCACCAAGCAACAAAGCGTGTGAAAAGATAGGCAAACTGAAGCGATTTCGCTTTTAGGCTAGCACCAGTCTATCTGCAAACAATTGTATTAACTGTATTTTTGGCAATTAGTAACATATATACGTACGACTATGTATGCATAAATGAGTATTTGTAAGATTAAACATTTTAAATAAATCTTTCATACCAAATCTTCACTTGCCTTCTTAGACGTGCCTCAGGCTTTTGATAGAGTTTGGCAGACACGAATCTACTGCTGAAATTGAAAGTCATGTTATCCAAACAATATTGCGAAATAATTGCTTCCTACCTAAAAGGTAGATACTTTCGCATAAAACAAGAGGATGCATACTCACACTTGCAACCGATAGAAGCGCGTGTTCCCCAGGGAAGCGTGTTGGGGCCAATGCTTTACTTGCTTTTTACAAGTGATATCCCCAATGACTCAAGTTATATGACAGCGACATTTGCGGATGACACAGCCCTGTTAGCAACAGGAGAGTCAACCTCAATATCTATCCTTCGAGTGCAAACAGCAGTCAATGCAATTACTAAATGGGCTTCCAAGTGGCGCATTAAATTAAACGATTCCAAATCAATGCATGTAGACTTTACCATCATACCATCCCATTTATATAAATGGGATGCTAAGTACCTAGGAATCACCCTAGATGCTAAGCTTCGCTGGAAATTTTAAATTTTGCTGCTTGATTTAAAATTTGTTAAGTTTTATCATCTGGTCGGTAGGAGATCCACGCTTTTAATCGCAAACAAGCTGTCTATATATAATCAAGTACTAAAGCCAATTTGGGCCTATGGAGCTCAACTATGGGGTTGCTCAAGTCAAAACTGTATTGCTTGCATTCAGCGCTTCCAAAATAAGGTACTGAGAAGCATAGTTAATGCTCCTTGGTATGTTAGATCTGCTGATCTCCACCGTGATCTTAGTGTGAATTCAGTAGTAAACGAAATAACCAAACTTGCAAAGACTCACGAAATGAGGCTTATACAGCATGTAAATGAAGAGGCATCCAGACTCATCGGTACTGCTGAACGAGAAAACCGACTGAAACGTAAGAGGACTTCAGACTTAGCAAGACAACTGTAGCAGCAAATGAATTTCTCTAACAGTTAGCTTTTAATTATTATTTTTAACTTATTAGAATTGAATTCTTGTTAGTATTTAATCCTTGTATACTAGGTACAATTGTAAAAAAAAAAAAACTTGTCTGATAAATTTGGTTAAAAAGACATATATATCGAAGAAGAAAGCATTACGAATACACCGATTAACATACTTTCTTTTACTAACGCATTCGGAATATTTATAATGAAGGATTTCTGAGACCCTTCATAGGTTCCATCCGTAAGGATGCATTCACCACTTTCCATACTTCATAACAGCTCTAACAGAATCAGATCTTTTCAAATCAAAACTTAGTTTCATATATTTTTAATCATGGAATCATATTATATTAAATTATTTCACAACTCCATTATAATGGATGTCTAGAAACCAGATCTCTATTGCAAATAAAGAGGTCAATGTTTACATAAATGTATAAAAAACGAAATTGACAGCAAAATTAACTGTAACCATTCCAATTAAATCATTAAATGAAAAAAAAACAACAACAAATGCTAAGTAGCTGCATCTATAACTAATGACAGCAACAACCACAATTAAATAGAATTTAAAATACTATCAGCGCTCAGCGGCAGCGGCAAGAGCGAATCTACAAAAGTGAGAGATTAGCAGACCCAGGCTTTCGAATGTTGTAATGTGAAAGGTATAGGCAGAAGTGCGCCAGAGTTACCATAGTTATGCATGCGAATCGCCGGAACCGGCTAAGCGCCGATGTGAACCGGCTAAATCTAAAAATTTTACGGTACCCATTACAACGTATATATGTATACATATGTACGTAATGGTTTGAAAATAAGAATAAACTGTAGACACACACAAATGCACAGATAACATAGTCAGCGGCATTAACAAATGTTGCGAAATCTTATGCCACAAACACAACAGTAATGGTTGCCAGACGCGTCTGCCTCGGCAGTCGTTGACATTGTAACGTCACTTTTACATGCTGTTTATTATATATTTTTGCGTAAAATGCATATTGCAGGGGCGTTTCGTTAGTCTGGTGACGTTGAATGCCAATAATTAAGGCAGTAGTCTGCTTTAGAAGCCGAAAAAAGCGTTTTTTAGCAATTTTTTTGAAAGGGAAGAAAATGATTGCGGTAAACGGAATTTTAAGACGATAGTGTACTTTATTTAAGGCTTAAAAAACAATATTTATTATTAAAAAATATTGAAATTTTTTCAAAGTTGTAAGTATTTTTCTGGAGCGCCTGGAGTCTGCACTTGTAAATCGGTGCCGGTGATGGAGATCGTGCGATGCATCTGAAACAGTCGAACCAATTTTTTTTTTATTATTATAAGTTTCTTTTCTTTATGAACTAAAAAAATACCGAAGAAGTTATAAAATTCCAAATTTTTTCGAAGTTTTTTAAGAAAAAAAAATTGGCTTTAAGTTGCAAAACAAGTAGTTTAAATAATGTTTTGGTCCAACTTTTTTAGTTCAAATAGAAGATAATTTAAGGGGTTATATACAGTTAGAATTTTCAAAAAATCGATTTTTTTTTATTTCATTTTCTTAATGTACATATATTTAAGAATACACACAGAAAATTTCATATCGTTCCGGTGAATATTTTCAAAGTTGTAAGCAAATTTGAAAAGGCGTTTCAGAGTGCTTGGAAGTACAAGGTCCGAGCGGCAGCGCGTTTTTCTCAATTTACAATTTAAGGCCGAAATTTCGGTGAAGAATCGATTTTTTGTCAAAAAAATTTATTTTGCTTATTCCTTCGATTAATTACTAGATTTAACATTATTTTAACGAAATCTGTTTGGTTGTTTAATTTCATATGATCCAGTTCCGAGATATAGTGGTCACCGCAAAACGTCTTTTTTGAGAGGAGCTCCTGGAGATCAGCTGTAGCTCTTTTTCAAATATATATTTTTACTAGTACTAAGTCTTAAAATACAGTTAAAAGATACCATAATATGTGTATACATTTTTGGATCAATAAATTAAAAAGTTTTCTCAGAAAAAATTCTGGAAAATTTTTTTCGGCCGTCTAACTGTATATAACCCCTTAATACTGAAGCTAGATCACTGTGTTTTTTTTTCGATCGGACATATATTCTTTTTGCTATCGCCGGCACCGTTTTCTAACACTTGTGAAAATGAAAACTCGAGAAAACGCTCTTTAAAGGTCTCCTGAGCATTCGCACCTGCTCCACGCTCGGCCACTAAAACTGCTCTAGCTTCGAAAATATGTCGAATTGGCATCTGGCATTTTAAAGACATATTCTTGGATAGTTTTGGAAGAGATTTAAAACAAAACAAAAAATCGATTTTTGAAGCCTGTAAAGCAGACCATTATGCCTTAACCCATTATGGTCTAAAAAATTAGTAAAAAATTCCTAAACTTTTAGTTGTTCCAAAATTAATATTATTTCAGATTAAAAGACAAATGTGAATAGCAAAATTTGCAATTTTTTGGAGAAGTTTTTTATGAACATCTATTCTAAGCTTTCTCTAATCAGCTTTACATTAAAATATTTGTACAAATATTTGCACACGTCTCAAGCTTCGTGCGATAGCATTTTAAGCACATTACATGTTTTTATGGCACATATATTTCTCTCTAATCGGACGGTATTTCCCATTTGACACAGCTATAAACGGATATGAAAGCAAAGTTCTCTAAACAACATAAATTATTATCAAAAACTTTTATTTTATCACATTACGAAATGAAATATATTGTACTATTGCCACATAACAGAAGTAAAAAATTAGTCCCAGCTTTATGTAACTCATACAAATGGATACAGCTTAGTGTAAATATTTATTATTATTTTTACTTTAACTAACTGATAAAAATTTTCATAAGAAATACTTTTCTTGACATGAATTTTATACGAATAATAAAAAATATACTCAAAAGCAGCTTGTTCAAGGCAACTAGTAACCGAAAGCTTTTAAGTTATGAAGTAACTCTACAGTTTTTTCATTTATTGATTCTTATTTTTATCTTGCATAGGCATTACAGTTGACTAAAATAATATAAAAAAAAAAAATATTTTACTATTTACTCATTTTCAAACCGCAACTAAAAAATTTAAAAAACCTTGTACAAAATATTTTAAAATGCACTTTATAATTTCCTAACGTGTTTTTCACTAATACCGAAACAAAAACTGGAATTTTACGCGAAAATTTAACAACTTTACTTCAATGGTATTTTTTTTTTTATTTAAAAATAGTTGAGCCGAATTTATGCCCGTCTGTATGTACTAGTATTGAAAATAATTGCAATTACTATGAATTAATGGCGGCCAGCGTGGCAGTGAACTTACGAGTTGAGTTGAACAAGCGCCTATATGGTTTCCAGCATTTGTTATGAGAAAGTTTCCTATAAACTAACCTTCTTTAAGTTATGTGTAACTTTCCACATTCAATCGGAAGGTTAACCGCTCCATTTACCATAAACATGCATATTCATCACGTGAATACGCCAACTGTCATGGTTAAAAATTTTACGTTTCTACGCACATCAATATATTTATTTATAAACAAACTATTGTACGCCCATCTATTGCAACAAACGCTGCAATGGCATGCAACTATACCTGCATACGTATGTCTCTATGTATGAAAGCGTTAAATGAATTTATAAATTACAAATAAATTAGAATGTCAACGCAACTATATTTATATATGTAGTTTACTTCCACCAGCCTTGAGACAAAAATAAACAAAATGAATTTGTTGAATTCTAATTGAAATGTTTGGGGTGCTTGCACTCACACATCAATTAATTGCAAATAAAAACATAGACAATCATTAAGACAATTGAAGAGCTAAGTGTGGACAAATAATAAAGATTTCGATTCAGATTCAGTGCATGTTTATATGTGGTTTTCATTAAAAGTTCTAATCTATTTTGAGAATTTACAGTCATATAGCGATGCAGCGGCCATACATACATAAATACATGCAGAATATAGATAAAATCGTCACTTCTACTCATTGATTAATTACACAATTCTTATTCGAATACTATTTAATTGGCACTTACACATCAACTAGCTGCTTGGCAGACTTCTCTTCTAAATTTTGATGTGTCACTTAATTTTTATACGACAATATTTTTAAGTAGCACCGAACAGCTGAGCCATATCGAGATGGATTCAAAGTATCATAGTCAGCTTGGTGGGATTTGGTGGGATGATCTATCGGTTATAATTTATCATCATAGTACAAGGAGATGTATCGAGATTCATTATATCCACATAGTTTTAATTCATAACGAAAGTAATTACAAAAATCTATTTTATTTGCATAAAGTTATTTATTATTTATAGCATCGAGACAGTATAATGCCGTTTTAATTTAACATTTAATATGCAATTCTATGCCTGTCTTAACAGATTAAAACTGAGGCTCATAGTTGTCACTCGCTTTGTATAAGCTTTGAATATATTTACAATATATAACAGTACACGTGCCAGACTATGAGAAAACTGATTTATATAATGGATACGATTTGATTACACTATGCAACAAATTTGGAGGTAACAAGAAAGGAAGGGCTAAGTTCGGGTGTAACCGAACATTTTATACTCTCGCAATTTATTTATTTAACTTTATTTATATTATATAATACACAATTTGACCCACATATTCATCATATATATTGTATAAAGTCTATTGAAAGTTGGAAACCATAATATTAGGTTAAAAGCACCGAGGTCCTCGTGTTCGATATATGGGGCCTTAAACCTTTGGTCCGATTTCGGTGGTTTTTAGAATGGGGCTGCCACACTATAAACATAGTATTTGTGCAAAGTTATGCACCGATATCTTCACTAGTGCTTACTTTATATATTGTAAAGTAAATGATTCAGATCGTCTTCAAAGTTCTGGTATATAGAAAGTAGGCGTGGTTGTGAAGCGATTTGGCCTATTTTCACAACATATCATTGGGATGTAAGGAAACTATTACAAACCAAGTTTCATTGAAATCGGTCAAGTAGTTCCTGAGATATGGTTTTTGACCCATAAGTGGGCGACGCCACGCCCATTTTCCATTTTGTAAAAAATCTGAGTTCAGCTTTCATCTGCCATTTCTTATGTGAAATTTAGTGTTTCTGACTTTTTCGTTAGTGAGTTAACCAACTTTTTGTAATTTTCAACTTAACTTTTGTATGGGAGGTGGGCGTGGTTTTGATCCGATTTCTTTCCGACTGCAGAAAGTTTGGTTTATATAGCTCTATTGGTTTGCGAGATATGTACAAAAAACTTAGTAGGGGGCGGGTCCACGCCCACTTCCCCAAAAAAATTACATCCACATATGCCCCTTCATAGGGCGATCCTTCATACCAAATTTTATTTCCATAGCTTTATTTATGGCTTAGTTATGGCACTTTATGTGTTTTCGTTTTCGCCATTTTGTGGGCGTGGCAGTGCTCCGATTTTTCTCATTTTCGAAAGCAACCTTCCTATGGTGCCAAGAAATAAGTGTGCGAAGTTTCATCAAGATATCTTAATTTTTACTCAAGTTACAGCTTGCACAGACGGACGGACGGACGGACGGACGGACAAACAGGCATTCGGATTTGAACTCCACTCTTCACCCTGATCACTTTGGTATATATAACCCTATATCTAACTCGTTTAGTTTTGGGTGTTACAAACAACCGTTATATGAACAAAATTATAATACTCTCTTTAGCAACATTTGTTGCGAGAGTATAAAAAATCTCAGGCAATGATATTTGTAATCAATAATAAGAACTTAAACACTCATTATCTTTTTTTGTGAAAATTGAAAGGTTAAAATTCTCAGAAAGTTTCAATCTGACCATTGTTTCAGTGAAATTTCAATATTTTTATTAAAAATCATTAAAATTAAATTATAAATTTGTGAGAAAATAATTTATGGAATTTTTTACTTATAAAAAGAATTCCAAATAATAAGCAAATAATTAGACGAATATCTTATAAATATCTTTCTTTCAAAAGCATGAAGAAATCTAATAATAAATATTAAAATTCTTTAAAAATGCAAATCTCATAGAAAAACACATTTCCAACACGTGAGTAGTTTTACGCTTTATGCTTTTCTTATACACATCGCTTTCAAATCATAAACGCTTAAGTTGTTTACCTACATACATACATATGTCCGATTAATGTGCTGTAGACATGCACGTGTGCGCTTCCACGCACATTTTATTTTAGTAAATAATATTAGCATAAAGTTTTTCTTTTTTACATTTATAAAAAAACAGTTTCCTTTATATCCGATAAATCTTCACCACAATTTTTATTTACGTCAAACAAGTTATACAATAATTTATCAAACGTGTTGCTCACTATCGAGATTTCACGTTTCCCACTTGTCCCATTTGTTGAAAATAGTCACAAAAGCTTGTTTTTGTAAATTTATCAATTAGTCTTGTTGTTGCTGCCCGCAAACACGTTCATTCGAAATTCACGTGATACTGAATTTATGCTTGTTGTTGATACGCTTTAATATGTCTATGAATATTTTGATTTTTTTCTTCGCTATTGTATTATTAAACGTTTAATTTGTGGACAGTGACTTATGTATTTACTTTGTGTATACAAATTTAGTTAATTAGTAGATAATTAGGTTATATTTAAGTAGCTATTTGGATAATTATAAAAAATTAAGGTAAATATTTGAATTTATTCAAATTGGAATAATTAAAAATAATGAATTAATAATTGAAAAAATTCTATGATATTTTCATTTCACTACAAACTCAAATTCTGAATAATCGAAAATCATAAAAAAAAAAATAATTTTTATTATGAGAACTTAATATAGACTTAAATTTACAATTATATCCAGGTCTCCTTTTAAAATGTGGACATTTTTAAATTCTCCTCTAAATTCTCTAACATTTTCTTCTCTTTACGTAATACTTAAATCTGTCAAGTTTATAGTAAATATTGTATGCATAACACATACATATTTGAATACGTACATATTTATTCGAAATGTATTTTATGCCACGCACGTTATTATAAGCTGGCAAAAACGTGATAAGTTTTATGTACTACAAACAAATCGTGCTTGCAAATATATAGTAAATATCCCATAAGTAAACAAGGCAAAGGACAAATCAAACGAGTTGTAAATTTAGAGGCTAAATAACTGAGAAATAGTTAAATTGGCATAGACAAAATACACACATGCAAACGAAGTATCATAAATAGATACCAAAGCCTCTATCTTTAAAATAGTAAAATAAGTAGCTTAAACTCTTAAAAAAATTATCATGTACATATGTATGTATGTCACCATCAACTACAATAGAAATAAGCGCATTATAGTCGTATACATATAAAATAGCTGCCTGGCTTGTAGTCAATGCGGATTTGATGTCAAGTTCAATGCGAAAGTTTATTCTTTTCGCAAATGTTTTCAATCAAATTGCCTCATGTTCAAACCGTGACTTATCTTTTCAAAACATGTATATTAGGTTGGGACACACGATTTGTGAGTAATCACAAGTTAAATAATTTTTATTAAGATATCTCACACAATAACCGATATATTCGGCAAAAAAATATCCTAAATAAAGAGTATAAGTACTTTAGTAAATAAACTTGAAATCACGGAACCCTCCAAATGTGCATAAATAAACCTGACTTAACCTTAAATAATATAAAAACAAACACATCACGTGACACCAAATTTGACCTCATATCAAACCTGCGTTTGTGAACATACATTACTTTACTTGACCCACAACTAAAAATACAACCAAACCTGTCATCATGTGATTCTTCAATATACAAGAAAACCTGTTTCCACATGACCCTTCCAAATTAAATCAAACATAACTCCATGAGTACCCTAAAGATGAAAACACGCCTGTTCTCATATGAGCTCTTAACATGTAAACAAACGTCGCGTTTACCAAAACGTAAACAAACCTCTGTCAAAGGTCATTAACCTCGTCCCAAAATGTAAACAAATCCCCGCCAAAGGTCAATGACCTCAGCCCAAAACGTAAACAAACCCCTGTTAAAGGTCATTGGCCTTGGCGAAAAGGTAAACAAACCCCTACCAAGGTCATTGACATATGGCAGGATTTTCTTGCATTTGATGGAGTCATGAGATGTTTCTTCATATTTTGACAGGGTTTACGTGAAAGCAACTAGGTTTATTCTATGAAGGGTCACTTGAATAAATTTTGAAGGGTCGTGTGATGTTGGGTTTGTTTACAGTTAAGGTCTGTGAACATTTTGAAAAGTCGGAGCTAAGTTTGTTTATATATATATATCGCTCACTGAATTCAAGCTCGTTTACAGCGGTCACGTGAGGTCAGTTTCTTTATACTTTGAAGAGCCAGATGAGTTAGGATTTTTGCCTTTGAGTGTCCACATTGGGTCAGTGTTTTATAGTTTTAAGGTTTACTTGATGTCAGGTTTGTTTACATTTTAAATGGATATCTGATATGTAATTTACTTAAATTTAACGGTCAGGTTAAAGTCAGGTTTATTTGTATTTTGAAGAGTCTCGTGTGGTTAGGTATATTATATGGATTCATGTAGGATCAAGTCAGTTTATATTGGTTCAGGTTTGCTATAATTTTAAGAGGTAATTTAACGGCATTTTACTTTACTTTGTAATAGACATGACATGTCCAAGTTGGTTTGCTTCAGAGAAGTCCTTTGAAATAATTTTTTTTATATTTTATCGGCTCACTTTCTTTTAGCTTTATGTATATTCTACGAATACATTTTAAAGGTCACATGAAGTCATTTACCTATTTGATTCACGTGGTGTCAGGTTTGTGTGGTCAAGTGATTTCAATCCTGTTCACGTATTGAGGCTTCAGATTTGTTTTCATTTAGAAAGAACCCGCCAGGTTCCAGGTTTATATACATATCTTTTGAAGAGTAATATGACGGTAGGTTTATTGATTATTATAGGTGTAATTTGAGGTAAATTTTTTCTTACGTTTTGAGAGGTAATGTGAGACCCGATTTGTTTATATTTTGAGGTGAGGTTTCTTGAGTAATCACATGAGTCCCGTT
This sequence comes from Zeugodacus cucurbitae, assembly GCF_028554725.1. NCBI lineage: Eukaryota > Metazoa > Arthropoda > Insecta > Diptera > Tephritidae > Zeugodacus > Zeugodacus cucurbitae. The sequence goes on from NC_071667.1 coordinate 4,067,297, forward strand.
TTGCTTATATTTTATGGATTCACGTGAAATAAGACTAGGTTAGTTAATTAATTAAGACTAAACGTTGAATCATGTTAGGGGTTGCTAAATATAAAAGTTTTCTGGATGTTTGTTTGTCGGATATAACGGTTAATGCGGTAATAACAGTATAGACATTGCGGGAAGGTTCGCTATATAATGGTTTTACTTATCTAACTTGTGATATTTTTTCATTGAGCGAAAGCCTTATATAAAATGTGAAATGTTTTACTGCGAGAAATTGAAGGAAAATGTTAAGCTTTAAAATGAAGGTATGGGGACCGAGGTCCGATTATTGATGATAAGGGGTATAGAGATAAAAAGGGATTAGAAGAAAGTCTAAACTCAAGAAATTTCTTCCACGTTATTTTTTTAATAACATAGAATTTGGCCCACATATAAGTACAAGTTTTAGTAGATAACCACCCTACTACTCTGTGCAATATATTGTTCATATATATTATTGTAAATTGAACTCGTCGAAAAATTTGAGTTAGTTCCGCGTTTACTTATTCACAATAAAATAAAAGAGTCATATAATCGGAAACCACCATACATTCAAAGAGGATATGGAGAATAAGCTCTACTTGTAAATCAGCGACACGATAGTAAACAAAAACTGTTATCCAGACATGTAGATACATATGTACAATGTTTGACAATATAAGATACAATATACATATGTATGTACTCCTATAAATGACGGCCACTTCATAATATTTCATAATTTTACTCGAGCAAATTCGATTACAATGTAAGAGTATGTATGTCTATGGACTTGTATGTCCATAAATTCAAAACGACATAGCAACCATGGTGGTATGATATTTGCTGCTCGGTAGCGTGTTATTGGGTGCTATTGACGACAGCCTCGATAAGTACTTCAGACTCCCTGACACCATGTTTGCTATGTATGATACAGAGTGTCGCAACAAGTCAACATTTGTTCAATAGGTATACATACATACATACATGTTCAGATACATATTTGTTTATCAATATTTTTTCCATATGTAACGCATTGACATGGCAACACATATAATTATTGTACGGCAAAATTTTTGACAAAATTTGTGCATGAAGATTTTATTTATCTTGTTTAAGACTTTAATTGGGGGCGACAAACAATTTGTGAGATATGTTTGGCTGAAGACTGTATCTATATTTGTAGAGTCTGGGCAAAAGTTGTTAAAGGTGAAGTCAGGGTAATATTTTGGTACAAATTGCGGAGAAACATCAACCTGAACAATTTTGAGATTACAAAAATTTTAGTTACAAAAGTGTAACGCCCTAAATAATTGTTTTATTATAGATAATGTGTATATCGATTTACTCTTAGGTTTATGTGTCACTGAATCATCAAGCAAGTGGATCGCTGTGGAAAGTTTATTAAAATAAAAATGATAAATAAACTTCGGAACAAACAATTGAGGAAAGAAACTTAACGTTCACACAAACAAACAAATGGTTCATTAACTTCTATTGCAATAAACAATAGAAAAATCGTCGAATGTGCTGAAAAGCAAAAACAAAACAAAAACAATTAAAGCATTGCCGTTTAAATACGGAATATTCCATTAATGAAGGGAATTACCAGAAATATGAGAACTGATGACATAAGCAATAAAAGAAATCAAGAAATGTAAATGCATGAAAGTAAATTTGCCGATTATAAGTCGAGCTTAAAGAGTTGTATTTTTGTATGAGTTATTGGCAACAGTTTTGCGGTGGCTGCTGAAGATTTATGAGAACAACTTTTATATAAACAAGTAAGGAAAGGCTAAGTTCGGGTGCAACCGAACATTTTATACTCTCGCAATGTATTGCTTAATTAAGATAACACACAATTTGACCCATATATTCGGTATAAAGTCTAATAGAAAAACGAAAATCATCACATATGGTATATAGGCTGAGGTAATTCCTGAGCCGATTAAACTCATTTTCATCACCAACATACATTTTATCTAAGTTTATATGCTCATTTAATTTGGCTAAGAAATTTCATATACTACCCGATTTATAAGCTATTAGGCCCATCGTATTTTTGAAAATCCTATGATTAGAGGATGTTATGACCTGATTTTAACTATTTTCGATACAGAGATACACTATTAGAAGAAAAAGATTTCCTCTGAATTAAATTAAGATATCTGAGAGATTTACCGATATTTTCGGTAAGGCACTGAGTTCTTCAAATTCGATATCCGGGTTATTGAAAAGTTATAGTCCGATTTCGACAATTTTTTCACATGGTGCCACGGATCATATACAGTATTTATAAGTTTTATTTCGCTATGTTCATTGGTTCCTAATGTATATCTTATAAAGTGAAGGAATCAGATGGAATTCAAAATTGAGTTATATGGGAAGTTGTCGTAGTTGTGAACCGAGTTCATCCATTTTCCACTCGTGTCATCAGGGTGTCAAGAAATTATTATATACCGAATTTGATTGAAATCTGTCGAGTAGTTCCTGAGATATGGTTTTTGACCCATAAGTGGGCGATGTCACGCCCATTTTCCATTTTGTAAAAAAATCTGTGTGCAGCTTCCATCTGCCATTTCTTATGTGAAATTTAGTGTTTCGTTCGTTGACGTTATTCTTCAGTGAGTTAACCCACTTTTAGTAATTTTCAACCTAACCTTTGTATGGGACGTGGGCGTGGTTATTATCCGATTTCTTTCATCTTTGGACTGTATAAGAAAACGGCTAAAAAAACGACTGCCGAAAGTTTGGTTTACATAGCTTTATAGGTTTGCGAGATATGTACAAAAAACCTATTTGGGGGCGGGGCCATGCCCACTTCCCCAAAAAAATTACATTCAAATATTCTCCTTCATAGTGCGATCCTTCATACCAAATTTTAGCTTTATTATGGCTTAGTTATGGCACTTTATGTGTTTTCGGTTTTCGCCATTTTGTGGGCGTGGCAGTGGTGCGATTTTTCCCATTTTCGAAAGTAATTTTTACTCAAGTTGCAGCTTGCACAGACGGACGGACGAACAAACAGACATTCGCATTTTGACTTGCCTCGTCGCCCTGATCACTTTGGTATATATAACTCGTTTAGTTTCGGGTGTTACAAACAACCGTTATGTGAACAAAACTATAATACTCTCTTAGCAATTTTGTTGCGAGAGTATAAAAACACATACAGATATTCAATACTTCTCATTTTGTTTGGCAAAAATTGGCATTATGATTTTAGATTTCTTCACAATTGCTCACTCTGCGCAATTTATTGAAAATATATAATCTTACGTCTGTCAGCATTTTCTCGCAGTGCATAGCTATTGGCACCGCTCTATACTAGCGCAATTCAGTTCGAACAGGATATGCAGATAAGAAAGAGTGACTCTTACTTGCTTATAGCATTACATGATTTTACAAAGTGAACATTCACCACAACGTGCTTCTTCTGGGGACAGAGTGAGTGTATAGGCAGCAACGTCAATCTCCAGCACACGGCGCATTCATGAAAAACGTGAACAGAACGTGAGTAAGGCAAAGTCAAAGTAAAGCCGTACGAATACAACAACAATCATTGTTATTCATTAAACGATAAGCGATCGTAAAAGCAGAGTTTGCTTAAAACTAAAGCTATATGCGAACAAGAATCTACATACAGTATATGTCATATATCTAAGTACGTATGGTAGAGTTGCTTATGTACAATATGAATGTTTGAAGATATGGACAATTTAAGCTAAATCATTTTTTTGAAATTTTCTTTGAAATATTTATTGTTTCAAGACGACCTTTGTGCGTTTTAACGTATAGTTGGTTTAAATACGACAGTTTCTTATAATCATAAAAATCATAAGCGTAATCTAGTTCAACGCTGGACCAGTAATGAACTAATGAATTTCCTGCAGGGTAGTTAATCAAGCAGTCACCAAGTCGATCGTCTTATTGCTCTTAGAAGACGTTTAAGCTAACAATAGTTATTTGTTATTGACTGTATTTTGTATTATAATTACCTATAATTTACGTTATGCATTTGTTTAAGATAAAAAATATCTGATTTAAGTCAACAACAGTAATCGAGTAACTAGAAATATAGTTTCCTATACAAATTCACTGAAACTCTATAAAAAATTTAGCTTGAAGTGGGTTTAAATTAAAAACTGTGGCTCTAAAGTCAACAAAAGCTAAAGTAACATGAAGGTAACATGAATGAGAACATTAAATAAAAACTGTATATTTCGAAATTAAGAAAGTGGAAGAAGAATTGATCAACAACTCAAGGGTTTTGTTGCAAATTTTGCTGATTCCGATTACATCCGAGCTTAATTACGATAAATGTACATATCAAAGTTCTACTTTTTCCACGCATTGATCAGCAGTTTGGAAAACGCTTACTAATAAAATTTGATTTACACTTACGGAGACAAAAGTTTTTCCAGTGTTCAGCGAATTCCGCTGAGGTACGAATAATCGAAATATCTTTCACTTAAGGCAATTAATTAGAACTGTTAAGTAGTGTTTTTTTAACTTTGTCCCCTTCTTTGTGCTCGCTGAGCCCCAAGACAATTAATGGAAATTTTTACGTTGGATCAGCATATTATTTGCCAATATCAGCGAAAACACAACACAAAGAAATATGTATGTAGATGAAGAGAGAAATAAAATCTGCAAATTTAAGCATGATTTACATACTTACAAACATTGGCACGATCAGCAATGCTTAGCGGTGAGCGTTCTCTTTAAGACACTCACACTCACTTCCGCGTCTCCTGCGCTACCCGCGTTGTGGTGGATAAAATTGATTTTCTTCACTTTTGTTTACAATACATGAATATTATATAGCTATACATCTATGTATATAATGTGAACACAGGTATTTAAGTATTTTGTTATTGCTCATATATTGCTCTTTGATGTAATTTTGAGTAACAAAGATTTCAGATTGCATCATAAGGTTAACAAAAGAATCTAATTGAGTTGTCAAACCCAGTACTGTCGACGAGACACTAATTACTTCCGCAACCGAATTGGTTTAACTTTTTTCTAACACACGGTATGCACAAATTATCTCTGCACTTTAGTAATCACAAGACGTAATTCATTTCATTATGCAGAACAAATAACACCACTGTATGCCGATTATTTATTGCATTCGCGCTGAATGCGCACGATCGACTAAGCGACCAATGCAATAGCTGCAGTGGAAGGTACAGGTTCAGCGCCAAAATTAATTCCAACAAAAAATACTTACATATCGGAGAGAGGCGAAATAAATACCTACCAAATTGTTTTTTTTTTACCCTGCAAGATCAGCGCTAGACAAAAGCTATTGCCCATTCATTTTAGTCAGTTGGTTTATATATTTTAATATATTTATTTTTTTATCCATATAATTCGTTTTTTCTGTCGAGCTATTGGTTTTAGTACTCCATAAAAATTTAGAACTATTCGTCGTTAGAACACTCAATATTCTATGCAAGCTGTAGATTTATTTTATTTATAATTCAACAGAATTGCTTGTTCATTTTTTATACCAACCTGAGCATAAATAATCCAATAAAGGGTGGTTTTATATATGTACATAATTTTGGTTATTAACCAAGACATATGAGAATCCAAGGAGTCTACGAATTTCCAAGACAAAACAATGGTAAGAACGCGAGCGTAAAAGTGGAAACAAAAGATTTTTTCTAGTGAATATTATAGTCTGTATTGGTTGTTAAGTGATACTGTAATTTTATATTTTGGTTGAGTGTTTTCTATGAATGTGTCTGAATACTTTTCAGCCAGTTTACGCATTAACAAAATCTACGCATTTAACAGTTTCGCCTTACAACTCAGGCAAATGACAAAACACCTTTGTTGAATGCAGTACCTATTCCCCGCACCAGAATAATTACTTCACAGCATCTTTTATAAAATAAGTCGTAGATAAAAATTTCTTTATTAACAAACAAAGAAAATTGTTGCAGCGCATAAAATGCGAAAGAAAATCCCCGACAAATGTTCTGTTTTGCGCTCAAAAACGCATACAACCGACCCTAAATGCAGCAGACACAAGAGCGATTATACACCTCTTTTTTGTCTTCTAGCCCTCATCGACATCGCCTTTCTTTGTGCACAGCTGATTCACAAAGCAATAGAGCAATAGTGAGTTGCGCTGAGAAAGAAAGGTAAGAACGCATTGTTTAAACGGCAAAACCAAATATGTATGTAAATAAATCCCCTATTCTTATGCAGTGTCATTGTCGAACGACCGCAGGATTTACTTTTATTACATAAACTTGAATAAAATTTCCGCTCATTATATTTTCTCAGCAGGCGATCTAATTGAGCAGAAAATGGTACAAAGATTTATAAGTATATATATTAGTGTATGTGTAGCTATATAAACATTAGGGTGGATCGAAAAAATGCAAACAATGAAATGCAAACTCTAAGGCAGGTCAAACAGTACTTTAGTGCAATATTAGCTGTCATCGATTGGCTAACTGCTATAGACAAGCCAATCGAACAAACTTTCCTAATTTCCATACAAACTGGCAGCACTGAAATCGAATTGTATATACTTGGTCGCACTGAACTCTTCAACCACCGTCTATGTCTAACGTTTTCTACAACAAATTTAATTTTTATTAAAGTTTTTTATTCAATAAATTCAATTCAAAAATACTGACGATTTATCTTCGCCTGCCCTTTTCAATTTCAAATTTGTGTATAACAATTTTTATTATTTTGACAGTAATTTGTCCTTTGAGCCGTACACAATAGTAAAATGGTTCTAAAATGAGTAAAATAAAACTTGGTAGCACACAGCAAGCGACGATTGCAATTTTAATGAGGTATTCGCATACTCTCCAGCACGAATTCAACTAGATATCTTTGTTGTTGCTTTCACATGTAAAATTTTTGACAGGCGAGCAGCGCCCAAAGATAGCGAGCAGAGAAGTGATCAATCGATGGCAGCTATTATAAACGCATAATTCGTTTTAAAAACATCATGAAATAATCTAATTTATGAAGTTCTTTTTACAGTACACTATTATCCAAAATTCATGAAAATTTATTTTTTGTATATTCCTCTCGATTTAAAAAAAGACAAAGTCTGACACACCTCCTTTCAAATAAACAAATATTCTATTGAAGTGGCAGCAAAACTCGCCAAAGACGCAAAAAGTGTTTCCAGATTTGAGCAAACAAATGACAACGACCTTCAGAAATGGATTACCCACCGGCGAAAATAGCATATTTGCAAACAGCTGAACTGAAGTACCCGCGCACAGCACAGCTATGTATTTGGGCGTGTGTCAATGCAACGGTTAATAGGCGCACAATATACATACTGAGCTACAATATAGATATAATAAATATACCTTAAATATATCTATAAGTGCGCCAACCAACGCCTTTCTAGCCACATTTATTATTGGCCCCTAATACATATAGACATATGTACATATTTCCAAACAAAAAATAGAAAAGAATATGTGCTCTTTAAAATCAATGCAAAGTTCAGTGACAAAATGGCAAAACGATGGCCTAAAGCCAATTGCCACAAATTGGCGTTGAGACACATATAGTTAGTGTGGATGTTGCACAACATTGCACATTTCATTGCTCTCGAAAAGTGTTCTCTTCGCAAATTCCGTCGAGCACGTTTCTTAGTTTTTGTCAGAATGAATTATATTAGTTTTATACGATTTATTTTCCTCACTTCATGCCAAAAATAAAATTTCTTCTATTTTCTACACACATTTAAATAATTGGCAAATGATTTGCCAGAATTTCAAGTGCGCATGCACATACAGCTGAGTGTTGAAGATGAACAAATTATGGCTTAAATTAGTAGGCAATAAATCCAATTTAATTTGCACTTAAAATTTATTTACTTAATAGTTAATTGCAGCATTTGTTGATATATTTTTACGAGAATGCAGATATATTTTAGTTTTTCAAAATTCAGCTAAGTCATTTGGTTGAGCGATTACCGACAAATTTTTGTAGAATTTTGAGAAAATATGTCTTTTTGACAGCAGTCGCCTGCAAATCACAATCATAGAAGCTGTGTAGTATGAGCGTCATATTATATTATGTGCCGTTATGTTGCATCTCTTTTATAAAACCAAAATGTCTGCTACTGAATGATATACAACAATCTTCATGCTCTGATCACGAAATTAAGAGTTGAATGACAACCAATGATTTCTGAGCTAACGAAACACCCTCGAATGAGAAAACGGCAATATTAGAGCAGTTTTATATTTATACTCTCGCAACAAATGTTGTTAAAGAGAGTATTATAGTTTTGTTCACCTAACGGTTGTTTGTAAGTCATAAAACTAAACGAGTTAGATATAGGGTTATATATACCAAAGTGATCAGGGTGACGAGACGAGTCAAAATCCGAATGTCTGTCTGTCCGTCCGTCCGTCTGTCCGTGCAACGGATAACTTGAGTAAAAATTGAGATATCTTAACGAAACTTGGAACACGTATTCCTTGACACCCTGAGGAGGTTGCTTTCGAAAATGGACCATTGCCACGCCCGCAAAATGGCGAAAACCAAAAACTTATAAAGTGTCATAACTAAGCCATAAATAAAGTTATGAAAATAAAATTTGGAACATAGGATCGTATTAGGGAGGGGCACATTCGAATGTAAATTTTTTGGGGAAGTGGGCGTGGCCCCGCCTCCAAATAGGATTTTTGTACATATCTCGCAAACCAATAAATCTATATAAACCAAACTTTCTGCAGTTGTTTTATTTAGTCACTTCTTAATACAGTCCAAAAATGAAAGAAATCGGATAATATCCACGCCCGGCACCCATACAAAGGTTAGGTTGAAAATTACTAAAAGTGCGCTAACTCACTAACGAAACACGTCAGAAACACAAAATTTTACAGAATAAATACCAGAAAGAAGTTGCACACAGATTTTTTTACAAAATGGAAAATGGGCGTGGCATCTCCCACTTATGGGTCAAAAACCAAATCTCAGTAACTAATCGACAGATTTCAATCAAATTCGGTATATAATATTTTCTTGACACCCTGATGACACGTGTGGAAAATGGATGAAATTTGTTCACAACTACGACAACTTCCCATAAAACTCAATTTTGAATTCCATCTGATTCCTTCACTTTATAAGATATACATTAGGAACCAATGAGGATAGCGAAATAAAACTTTATTATGTAAAGTACTAAATACTGTATATGATCCGTGGCATCACTTGTGAAAAAATTGTCGAAATTGGACTATAACTTTTCAAGGCCCCGGATACGAATTTGAAGAACTTAGTGCCTTATGGTAATTTTTCACCGAAAATATCGGTAAATTTCTCAGATATCTTAATTTAATTCAGGGGAAATCTTTTTAGTGTGTCTCTGTATCAAAAATGGTTAAAATCAGGTCATAACTTTTCCTAGCTCTCATATAGCTAATTATAGGATTTTCAAAAATACGATGGGCTTAATAGCTTATAAATCGGGTAATATATGAAATTTCTTAGCCCAATTAAATGAGCATATAAACTTAGAAGAAATGTATGTTGATGATGAAAATGAGTTTAATCGGCTCAGGAATTACCTCAGCCTATATACCATATATGATGATTTTCGTTTTTCTATTGGACTTTATACCGAATATATGGCTTAAATTGTGTGTTATCTTAATAAAAATATAGCAATAAATTGCGAGAGTATAATATGTTCGGTTGCACCCGAACCTTTCCTTACTTGTTCTGTGATAGAGTATTGCAGCTAATTTTATAATTGAAGCAGAATCAATTAAGTCAATTTATGTGAAGTTTGGTATAGAAGAAGTACTCGTCAGTGTGAGCACTAGAGGACCCTATCAATGTAGAACACCCTAAAATATAAGAGGCTCAGAATCCTATAAGAATGTATGTATATATACGTTTTATACTCATATACATATAAATTCGCGTAAGTGCTGTGAATTCCCAGCAACTTTCTGACAACGAGTTCAAAACAAATTAATTTTGATTATTGTGCGCCTTAGCGCTAACAAAATTTTCCATACCACAACGAAATCTGAGTAATTTTGGACAAGCGTATTGCGTACACAATTCAATTAAAATCTATTAAAAATCTGAAAAGCAAAATGTTCGGAATAATAATGCCATATAAAGCTAAGAGCAGTTGTAAACAAATAAAAATCATGTGAAGACACAAAAACACCGTTTCATTGCTACGCCTTTAACCGTTAATTAATTAATATTAGAGGCATTTGATTAATAAAAGCTTTTTGTAAATTAACACCTTAAATTGATTGTGATTGTGAATAGCTTAGTAACCGACATAACGATGAATGGCGTGAATGACACTGCCTTGCACGATATAGGTTATATTTGTGGATTCAAGTTATTTTTAGATGGACTTGTTTTCTATGAGTATTTTGAGTTTATTCTACTTTAAAGATAAATAATGAGAGATCCCATATCTCAGTTTGTTCTACGGATCTCACAGTGTTTCAAAGGTTATAACGGGTGATAGAAAATGTTATAACTAGTAACAAATGTCATCTTCTGAAAAAAAATTTAAATTATAAAAAAATTGAAAACATTGAACAACAAGTAAGGAAGGGCTAAGTTCGGGTGTCACCGAACATTTTATACTCTCGCATTTTATTTATTCAATATTATTAATATAACAAACAATTTGACACACATATTCGTCATATACATGATATAAAGTCCACTGAAAGTTTGAAAACCCTAATTTTAAATATATGGGAGATAGGGCGAGTTATGACCCGATTTCACACATTTTTCACAGGGAGACATATTATTAGAAGAAACATATTCCCTCTGAATTTCTTCTAAATATCTGAAAGACTTACCTATATTTTCGGCAAAAAATGTGTTAGAAGCACCGAGGTACTCATATTCGATATATAGGGTCTTGAAAACTTATGGACCGATTTTTAAGTTTAAGTAAGGAAGTTTCTTTAAATACAGTATGTTTGCAAAGTTCTGTTCCGATATCTTCACTAGTGCGTACTTTATGTATTGTAAAGTACACGATTCAGATCGGCTTCAAAGTTCTGGTATGTGGGAAGTAGGCATGGTTGTGATCCGCATTGGACTATTTTCACAACGTATTATTGGGAAGCTAGGAGGATGTTATAAACCGAATTTAATTGAAATTGGTCGAGTAGTTCCAGAGATATGGTTTTTGAACCAGAAGTGGGTAGAACCACGCCCATTTAAAATTATGTAAACCATTTTGAGTGCAGCTATTCTGTACCATAATGAAATTTATGGTTTCTGGTGGTTTTCCTTACTTGAATTAAAGCATTTTTAGTAGTTTTCAACATAACCTTTGTATGGGAGGTGGGCGTGGTTATCCGATTACCTTCATTTTTGGACTGTATAAGGTAGTACCGAAAAGAAACGACTCTAGAAAGTACAAAATATGTACAAAAAACTTAGTAGGGGCTACGCCCACTTCTCCAAAAAAATTACATTCAAATATGCCCCTTCATAGTGCGATCCTTTGTGTTAAATTTTACTTCCACAGCTTTATTTATGGCTTAGTTATGACACTTTGTGTGTTTTGGTTTTCGCCATTTTGTGGGCGTGGCGGTGGTCCGATTCAACCTTCCTATGGTGCCAAGAAATATGTCTTCCAAGTTTCATCAATATATCTCAATTTTTACTCAAGTTACAGCTTGCACGGACGGACGGACAGACAGACATCCGGATTTGAACTTTACTCGTCACCCTGATTGGTATATATAACCCTATATCTAACTCGTTTAGTTTTAGGACTTACAACCAACCGTTATGTGAACAAAACTTTAATACTCTCTTAGCAATTTTTGTTGCGAGAGTATAAAAATACATAAAGTTGCTACTGGAAAATTACAATTTTCAATTCGAAAGAAACGAATTCACATAAATATAAAAACAGAAAAAGTGAATTTTCCAATTCTCATGAAATGTTTTCCATACACTATTTAATTACTAATATATGGCAGAGATAATTGTAAACAACCAACACACATGCACTCATGTACAAAATATGCATTTGATATACTATATGTGTACATATGTATATGAGATAACGTATACGCCAGCGCGCATCCGCTCGAGTCTGTATTAGCACGAAAACAACACTTCCGCTTGATTGGTTCACGAAGCCAATAACATACTACAAATAAACTTAACATAAATTATGTAAATATATGAATAAATTAATAATTGTTTGTGTCAACATTATTTCGACAATTTAGCGCACACTTTTCAAGTGAAATTTTCGAATTTCGGACTTGATTTGCTTTTATTGCTGAGTATTTGTGTGTGCATGTGTGTATTTTATAACATTTTTGTACATTAATTAGCTGTGATTTCTGATTTAAATATATGTATTTTTATTTTTGGATTTCGGATTTCACACAACACCGTTAATTTGCCTTAATTCGGTTGCTATACACATTTGTCCGTATATAAACATTGATGCTATTAGTCATGAAATATGAAAATTTCTCCGAATTTCTAAAATATATTTGAAGAGAAATTTGTGTAAACAGAAATAGAATTTTATATATTTTATTTTCAATGAATTTTGGAAGGCCTTTGTCTTTGCAACAATTCTAAAAGACAACAAGTAACAACAGTTTCAAAGGAAATTTCTAAAAAAGAAATCCATAAAACACACAACACGTTTATCAACTTTATCTGATGGAAAGGCAGAAAGAGCTACATGCGCGGTGGATTAATTAAAAATAACTATCTACAATCAAAGGTAACTAAAATAACAAATACCAAGAATATTTTTTTTTTATCCCAATACAGCAAGCATGGCTTACCCATTGCACTGGAATGGTAGCGAAAACCGCCTTATTGTCTTTCCCACAGCTGATTGAGATGATGAGTAAAATGGGTTTCTCTTTTGTAAGTATACACGCTTTTCTACATTGGTATGTTGTCATGGTTTCGCTGCGAACCTGCATGCTTACATGCCTTTTTTAGTTTAAATGTGTAATTTTTGTTGATTTCAACGTAAAGCATGTAAAAATAGACACAAGGACACAATTTGCGTCAAGTACGTGTATAATGCACGCACACAAGAAAGCGACATAATTCATTGTAATAACAAAAAAAGTACTTTTTGCATAAATTGTGGAAAAGAGCAACTCAACTTGCAATTGGCAATGGAAATGAAGTCACCTTTTAAGGCCTTTAACGATTTGCATGGACACTTTAAAATATCACTTGCACTTTATACTTTGTAATAATGATTTTCAAAATATGCATTATCAAAATAATTAGATTCTCTTATTTGAGAATTTCTTTTACAAAAGCTAGATTGTGACACACTTAACGTCAAGATAATGGCAAGTAGTATTCCCATCGATTTAAGGCAGTAGTCTGCTTCACAGGCTTCAAAAAACCGATTTTGTTTTTAATCTCTTCCAAAACTATCCAAGAATATGTCTTTAAAATTCCAGAGGCCAATTCGACATATTTCCGAAGCTACAGCAGTTTTAGTGGCCGAGCGTCGAGCAGGTGCGAATGCTCAGGCAGACCATTTTCACAAGTGTTAGAAAACGGTGCCGGCGATAGCAAAAAGAATATATGACCGATCGAAAAAACCCAAAGTGATTTAGCTTCAGTATTAAATTATCTTCTATTTGAACTAAAAAAGTTGGACAAAAGCATTATTTAAACTACTTGTTTTGCAACTTAAAGTCAATTTTTTTTCTTAAAAAAGTGAATTTTTTTTTTCAAACTTCGAAAAAATTTGGAATTTTATAACTTCTTCGGTATTTTTTTAGTTCATAAAGAAAAGAAACTTATAAAAATTAAAAAAAAATTTGGTTCGACTGTTTCAGATGCATCGCACGACCTCCATCACCTGCACCGATTTACAAGTGCAGACTCCAGGCGCTCCAGAAAAATACTTACAACTTTGAAAAAATTTCAATATTTTTCAATAATAAATATTGTTTTTTAAACCTAAAATATAGTACACTATAGTCTTAAAATTCCGTTTACCGCAATCATTTCCTTCCCTTTAAAAAAAAATTGCTAAAAAACGTTTTTTTTCGGCTTCTAAAGCAGACCACTGCCTTAAGCAGTCTGCGCTATATAGTGAATACAGTAAAAGCTCCTTATTCGCGCTTCCTTTATTCGCGTTTTCACTATTCGCGGATTAAAAAAATTAGACCCAATTTCTATATTCGTGACTAAAATTATTCGCGGATCTAATAAGCACATACATAATAACAAAATTATTCCATTAGGTATCCAACCCAACGTTCTTGTCGAATGGACTAATAAAAAAGATAAAATAGATCTTATTACAAGAAAATTTTAAATATTCCACTATTTTCGCAATATTTTTGAACTTTTGGTAATATTTCCATATAGAAGGGGCTCACATGGAACTGAACACAACCTATTGAAGAAGAGGCTTCAACAAGCACTGGAAACGTGACATTCAATTTGAAAAATCTTAGTGAAGGTTTAGAATGGCAAATGAGCTCTGCGATTTCTTTATGAACATTGATCCGTCTATGGAACGAAGTCCAATTTTTAAGAGACAAATTGCTAATGCGACTGCTATGTATCAGTCTGAATTGAAGGAGCTTTTGAAAACTGCTAAGCAAGAAAAAATTACAAAATTCTTCAAACCATTGCCTAAGCCTTAAGATAATTAGTTGAAATGTTCAAAAACTTCAATGAAATCATTTTTTTATATACCTATTTATTTTTGTTTTTTTGTCACCTAGGAACGTATCCCCTATAATCCCATATAAATTACCATCCCGTATTCACGATTTTTGTATTCACGGCATATTTATGGACCCCGCGAATAAGGAGCTTTTACTGTATAGCGAATATAAAAATAAATTAGTTCAAGGAGGACGTATATTTTCTGAAGATTTGGTTCGTATCTCGATTTTCGAATAATAATCCGGTTTAGGACCAGAACAGCGTATGTATCCTGCCTTTATCTGATTTCTAATAATAACTAACATATTAAGATATGAGAGGAGGCAGAGTGACAAGGGCACTTGAAGTAACAAACGACTTGTATTAAAGAATATAAATGGGATCGTCTCGAAATACCTTCATTTCAAAATCACGAAATTTTTTGTATTCGTAGAAACAAATTATTATTTATAAATTGCTCTGAAATGATTTTGTGAAGATCTCAACGACCACAACCAATATTTTTAAGCGGTTTAAAGTGCTAACTGTATAGTTCATAAGAAATAAGAAACCAAAAGATCCAAGCTCCAACAACTTCTGTGTTTAAGTCACATCTACGCATATATCCCGTTCTAATTCCTCAAAAAGCTCAAACTATTGCGGTGAATTAAAAAAATGTTCTCTATCCAGTGCGGTGCCCACAGCATGTCGTGGTGTCGCTCCAGTATTCCTACTCAGTTGTTAAGTAAACGTTAATAGCTTGGAGAGCGTATGTGTGAATAGTTGTTGTTGATTACTACGAGTATTCAATTATTAATTTCAAATATGCTGTCGTTGGAGTCCTTGCTCGTTTACCATCAACTGAAGGTTGGCGCCAAGCACACACAGTGCATAAACGCATAAGAAGAGAATCACAGCTGGAATTGTACTAAATAGTTGAGTACAGTATGAGCATTGAAAAGCTGATTATGAGTAAGCCAAGTGCCCAAGATATGAGCAATATGGTTGGCTAGTTATTTGGGTTTAAAGTTTTAAACGTTAATGACGGAACGAGTGGGAATATACTAGAGGGCGTAGTGTAGACTTGAATAAACTTGTTGCGCTTCTACGAATTTCCAACTGTACGCTAATCGCCAATTAGTTGGACTTAATGAAGACTTTGAAGATTTTTCATTTCAACAGACTAATTGCCTTGGGATTGTATGGCGCTGAGTATTTTTAAGTTTGCGTTGCCCACTGCACAAGGATAATGGTTGAAAAATGTTGTTCCTGTGTAAGCGTTGCGCGATGCTTTGCTATGGTGCTTATACGGTAAGCAGAGTACTGATAATAATGTTAAAGTCTGATTATCACTGAATGAATCTGATGTCAGACTACTGTTAGTCCACAAATAGTAATCAAGAGATATTTGAACTGGAAAATAAAAACTAAGCGAAAATGAGAAGAAAAATCACAAGACGGATCAGATCTGTGACGGCTCAAAAAGAAATTAAGACAGTTAAGAAATATTTAGACTCACAGCCAGTAGTGCAAGGGATTGGCCTCTGATTTAGCTGATTGAAAGGAAAATAGTACGGACTTCTTCCACTTAAAGTTGACATAATACACTTGACTTGGGCTCCATAGACAGTACTCAGTACTCTGATCAAGTGATTAGGGAGTGATAAAGCTAGTAGGACTAATATTTGATTTATGTATAGTGTTTAATAACGTTTTAGATACATTAGGTATTTTTAGTGTCATTGTCTCTCGATTAATTTAAAATATTTTTTAAGTTTTCCTTTAAAATATTTTATTGATCACTTAAATGTTTCAAAAACTAATAATTTTTCTAAGGAAATAAACAAAATAGCACAAAGGCTCTAAAGCAGGAAATATGAACACCACTGCGTATACGCAACCATTACGTACAGGCCGTGCGGGTGCGCCAAAATGTCGAATAAATAAAGTAATACCGTTAATCAAACTTTAAATGTGCGAAAGATAAACAAATCTAGAGTGGCAAACACAATGGCAATAAAAGAGAAATTAATGGACGGAGCAAGTGCTGCAGCATGAAGAAAAGCCAGTAAAAAGCAATAAAAATGATTGATAAAACAAACCTTGCTTTACAACAACAATTGCTAGGACAATCAGCAGGAAGACAATAACCTCATTTTACGGCAAATTTGCTGATTGTCTGGCATGCGTGTGTATTCATTCGCATGTTAAAAATCAATAAAACAAAATATATATTTTACTAAAGCTTCCAATGACTCCTTCATGTAATGTAGTTTAGGAGCCAGCTGTTTTACCATTTCTTGTTTACGCTATACAAACACGGGCAAAAATTTCACGAAGCTTGAGGCACGGTTTTCTAAATGTGCGGTAGCACTTACACTATGTGACACGTGCTATGGAGCCGGCAGTTGCATATACCGGCGGCACATTCACTTACACATTTCTCGTTCGTGCATTCTCTTCTTCGCTGGTCCTTCGTTGATGTGTCGTTTGCTCTACTCTATTCGTATTGTTGTTGTTGTTGTTGTTTTTGCTTTTTTAAATTTTGTTTATGTTTTTGTTTTTGCTTTTACACTTTACTATAGCCAACGTAAATTTAGCCTTGCATTAGCATAATATTCTCACACAGCATGACTTGTTTAATTATACTGTGAAATCATGGGCATATTCACATACACATACAAACACACACATTTGTATACTTATATAAGTCTGGATGCATTTTTATATAGCATGTCAGGCGATGAATTGCACTTTTTGGATTGTATGTTTCATATTTACATATTTATGAAGCTCACTAGTACACAGTTAGTCCTTTACTTTAAGATGCCGTGAGTTAGTATTAATCGTTATTTGAAACTTTAGACTTTTTAGATATATTTTTGTAGCTTTTGTTAGCTATTTTTACATTTTCTTACAACCGTTATCCCCAACTCTCTATATACATTCCGAAATGCCGCACAATGAAACTGAAAATCACTCCCCATAAACGTTTACATTGTTCAACTATTTGCCTCTGTTAATTATATTTCGATTTGATTGTTCGTTGTTCAGTGTTTACGCTAGAAAACCCAAAACTAAACTGATTCGTTGTTCTCGTAGACTTCCGCGAAGGCGGTAAGGCAATGCCGTCAACAGTTTCTAAACGGTTTCGAGTGCCAACTTTTGACGCGTCAACAGACGGCAATGCAATTCGTTATTTTGTTTTTGTTGAGTATTCTTAATTTAGTGCTTGCTTGCAAGACAATTTTTGTTTTGAATTTGCTGTGTGTAGCGCGTCTGCGTGCGTCAGGATAGCTAACACTCTAGGAAAATTTCAATTGCATATGATTTCATAGGTATAAGCTCCTAAAAGTATGCGTTGAAGACATTTTGAATAATTTTCGAGGGATAAAATGAAAAAATACTTGAACCTTTGCTAAGATTTTTGAGTGTAGTTGAGAACCGAAAAATCTTGGACCCTCAAAATGTATGTATTACCACTGGTTTGCATTGGAAGAGTTGTTTATTAGTATCCAAAATGATCGCTTAATAAGAGATTTAAAATGATAGAATGTAACAAAGAATTGGCCAAACTCCAAATCCATCTATGTACATATCGTATGTATGAGTGTGAATAGCCTTTAGAATTTTTTGAACCCCAAAGAACTGACAACAAATTATTATAGAAAAGCGTGCACTCATCAACAACGCCATCGAAATTCGCCAAACAAAAAAAAACCGACCACATTAAAGCACAAGAGGCAACAGCGAGTCAAACGCGGCGAACTCTCAACATTGGCGACAAACATTACAACAACACTACAGAGAATACGACAGCCTACAATTGTTGACGTCATTATATGGCATAGCATGTGCTAGATGATGGCGTCAATTCGCCGTTAGCACTACCAACAGTAAACAACAACAACAGTGAGTATCTTTTTTTTTATTTTCCTTTTCAAAGGCGGCAATGAACTCAAATGCAATAGTATACGTAAAGGGGCTTACGGCAGCCCGATAGCGTCATCAACAACAATAAAAACAACAACAAAGCGTTGTTTATAAGGAATTTATGCATTTCTACTGGCGCTTCTAGCAAGTGTATGTATGTGTGTAAACGTGCGTGTATGTGTAATTAACGGAATGGCATTTGAGTAATTTCCTAAGTGCTGAAATGCAGCTGTCACTTATGCTTGTTGCTCTCAAAAATTCCGCCGTTGGCATATTATATGCAGAGCGGTATTTTTTTAACTTTAAGCATTTACCCAACAAGCAAAATAGTTAGTTTGAATAGTTGTCTTTTACTAAATTTTTTGGAATCTATGCAATTTTAGTGATAACTGTCAAATTTCATAGAACTTACAGTAATCGTAGTACATATTAAGTGTGTATAAAAACTTATTGAATTCTTCTCCAAGTAAAAAAAATTATATTTTTCTTAAATTATATAAATTAACTTTTTTAAGTACCAATAAATCATATATTCTTATATAGCTTATACATAATAAATTTACATATACATATATAAATAATAACACGAAATAATTAAATATTTTTATTCAATGAAAATTTATTTCAACATAAATAATATCTAATTTATCACAAAACATTTAAACTTTTTTTTAATAATATTTAAGTTAAATAATTAAGTCAATAATATCATAGAATTAGATATTCAACAAAACTTTCACCCTTAAATTAAAATGAAAACATTTTACTTTCAACAACTTTACATAGTAATTAATTAATATACAAAACTAACTAAGCAAATGTACAGTAATATTACTGTAATTAATGAAAATGTTGATATTTTACAGCTTTTTTCGTACATTTTATAGTACAATGAAGCACTTTCATTTCAAAGCAGTCTCAGTTAAATATTTGTAAAACCACTAAATGTTCATTCATTGTTCGAAGAATTCAACTACAGTTAGTATTGAGTTGGATCTTTAAGAAATATATAGCAATGTATATTTTAGCTAGAATAGGAACATATTTAAAACTTTTTTATTTTCATGACAGAAATATTTTGAGATTTAAGGATAAATAGTTTTTGTTTCTAGTGACAAGCAAATAAATTGTATGGAAACACAATGACATATCTTGCCTACTTAACCTAGTTGTATGCTTAAATAATGCTAATAGTGAGTGTTTTACCAATTAAACTTTATACATGCACACTGAGATTTTTTAAGCACCTGAGTAAGCTGATAAAAAAAATTTAAAGCTTAGAGCAGATATAAATCTGTTCCGAAATTGCTTCGTGATAATGAACTAGATGCAAATAAAAATGTATTATAATTGCAGTCTAAATAAATACGTATGTATGTGTGTAATTATATGAGATTGTAAAGGCATAGGATTTAACATAGATCTGAAGCACTTTCAAAGCACCGATTCTTAGTTTTGGAGATTTTTCGTTACTAAATACTATATACAGTTTTCTCTGAAAAAGTTAAAATTTACTAAACGCAAGACAGGCATAACTTTATCTCTTTCTTTCTTCAGTTCAATATTCTTTTAAAAAATATATTTTATTTCACGGAGTAATATTTGTGACTTTTTACTTAAATATAAAGAGATGCCGCTGCGAGGAAGATTCTTTGTTTTTGTGCACTTCACATTGTGTCCGCACGGTAATCATGTCCACAGGCGGAGCAACTGCGTCTATCTAATCCTGTAATAATGAAAGAATTTGATTAAAAATTCAAGATTCTTCCCACATATTTTATAGAAACAAACTCACCTAAACGCGCACGCTCCGCTTCCTTGGCAATAATTATTTCATTAGTGAGATAAACTTCACGTCGTATCTGATCGCGCAACTCAACGCTCATATCGGGTATACACCAGCGCACCAAAATCATAACAAGCGCAACGAAATTCTATAACACAATTGAATATAATAAAATGAAAAAATAATACAAATTTTCCAGATAATTATAAGTGAAAATAATAATAATTTAAAATTTAACAATTTTAAATTTTATTTTTTTTTGTTTCTTATTGCATTTTTGTTGTTCAAATAATATAAATTCAATGTTGCAAAGCAAGTACTCTTCAAACCAAAATGTTTAGCCTGGTTTTCGGTGTTCATTGCGGAAAATGGGGTCATGTGCTAAGCATGAAGACGTAAAAGTGCATTTAAATGTATTAAGGAAAGAGGTTGGTTGGAGAGATGGTGTTATTGATTGTTAACGGTTTCGAAACAAATCAATTTATAATATGACAATTACTTATTTCGACACAAGACAATGCCTAAAAGTGTGTTTAAGTAAAAAAATAAGTTTCTTGAGCTTAAAATTGTTTTTGTGGTAGCAGCTTTAATTTCGCCTTCAACAGTTATTAAGGCCACTGTCTAGTGGGCACAGTTGCAACTAAAGAGGGTAGAATTATGCTAAAAAAATGTAATAACACAAAAAAAATTTAATAAACAAGAATTTAACAAAAAGAAAATAAATCGAAATTGTATAGAAGAACTCATTAAAATTTTCAGAATTACCATTTTCGAATACTAAGCTTGTAATAAAAATATCAAAAAGTAAAAAATATAAAAATATAAAAAAAAATTTCGTTTCAAAAATGTCTTGAAATTTCAAAATCAAAACCTTTTAAAATCCCATCCTAAAGCACATGTATTAAATATGGTTTTTGCAGCATGTTGCAAGCGACACACCACCTTACTTAATCCCGCCCAGCGGCAACGCCTCTTAATTGGCCCTGCTTGGAACTGTGTCAGATCATTAAACTTTAGCACTTTCGCTGCATCTACGTAGCCTCTGCCGCCGCATACAGGCGCTAATCACTCAACAATGCAACGGCGACAAGTGGCATGCCGCAAGCGGACTAAACTAAATAAAATTAGCCGTCTGCAGCAGCAGAGTCATGTCACTTCAAGTCGTGGCAAATACAATGGGTATACTTTAATTCAGTGCAATCGGAAACGTCAAAGCGTCAACAACGCGTCAAAAGCAATAAATATTTTCAAATATTTTTGAATGGAATAACATTTAAATTTTATAAAAAACAATTAAAGTGGATTTTCTCAAATCGCTTTGTGAGATACGTTCGTATACTTTTGCGCCGGACTTTGACGAAAGTGCAGCAGCAGCAGCAACAACACCAGCGCCACCACAGTGTCCGTCCAACATGAAACGTTTCAATTGTTTCAGCTTACGTTCATTTGGCATTGTTGTTGCCGGCTTTGATATCATCGTGGGCTTATGCACGCTGGCACTTTGCTCCTACTACCTATGGACCGACTACGTGCAGGTGTCGTATTGGCCGCAGGATGAAGTCAAAATATTAAGTCCGTTAAGTAATTTCATTGCAATAGTTGGTGAGTTTTGAGGGCGATCACCGTTATTTTTTGTTTGTACAAAGAGCACCAAAGACAAAATGATTTTAATTTATAAAAGAATAAAATTTACGAATTTCTACTTTTCTGCAGTTGACTATGTACTCGTTCATAATTTCTCCAACGCCTTCTATATGGTATTGGCAGTTACAATTTGGATAAAATCCTTGATCAATTTAGTTGTTGCTTCCATACTCATGGATGGTATAAGAAAGGTAAGACTACTACAAACCATAATCGTTTCAGAAAACATTTTGACATTTGATCCTGAATTCTCGCAGCAACGTCTTGTTTGCATTGCTCCCTGGCTGATTAACACCTCGATCTCGATTGGTATTGAGATAGCCGTATTTGTATTCATGGAAATTAAAATGAATGAATTCGAAGAGGAAATTGCATTGGATCGACGCATTGTACACAGTGTGATTTTCGGCGTATTTATGGGTAAAATCAGCGAAATTCAAAAATGTCTCCACAAACATTTGCATTCTCATATATTAAACAATTACTTTATACAGTTTTCAATGCGCTCTCTTTATTCGGCATCTCGGCACTATACAAAATGCTCAAGGCAACGGTCAATGAGAATCGTACACTACAGGAGAGTATTGTGGAAGCAGCTGGGCTCTATCAGCATGTTAAAGTTTAAATTTGTCGTAGATTCGTCGCGAATTTCGGCAATATTTGCAGCGTTTGTTAGCACGATGAAACAACAATTTTGGTTATGGGCGTGTTGTTCATTTAAAAATGCATTTATTTAGCAAAAAAATTGAAAAACTTTAATATAAAAAATGTAAAACTGCCAAAATAAATAAAACAGTGCTCTTGGGAAACATAGTTAGAAATATAGTCATTTAAATACTATCTTATATACGTATTCTAGATATCTGTATACATACTCTCTTTCAACTCACCTCAAATACCACAACGAAAGCCAAACGACAGGCGAGTATGACATAAAATTTACTTGTTAAGGTATACTTTTGCGGCGATGTCGGCGGTTCTCGATAATCAGCATAACTAAGAAAGCATAATAATGTAGATCAAGTGCAAATCAAACGTTAATTGAAAGAGCTTACAAGCATGTTTTTATATTCGAGCCATCACCAGCTAAACTACGCAAATTATCCGATTCCGTTATATTATATTCGGATAATGTAGAATTCAAATAGCCAGCAAGCGTATGACCCTCGGAACTAGCACGATAAACTAGACGCGGTATGAAGTCGGATGTAAAAGCAATGATGAAGCCCTGCAGAAGTCAACGATTAGGAATTAGAAAAGAAAATAAACATTTATTTTTCACTCACATTGCTTATGACGCTCAGTTTGCCTATGCTGTCCAATATGCGATACCAAACACCAATATCACGCACACGTTGTGAAACAGGACGCCTGTGGTTGGCCAGCAACTTTTTCGCATCCAAGCGCATTTCGAAAATATTGTTAAGTAACGCAAAAAAAGGCGCCAAAGGAAAAGCGGCCACGAACAGCGTAACGAAGCCATACTGCAAAACTACAAGTATAAACACAATTTTAGGTTATGTATTATTGAAACAGTCATGCACAGGAAAACCGGTTACACTTACTCATTTCCAAGTACTCCGGAAATAAGCTGCGTGGACCCCAATCGAGTAATTTTAAATCACGCAAATAACGTTCCACCTTCTCCTTGTTTATATCTTGAGTCTTACTGCTGAACAAACGCGATAGACCAACTTGTATGGCCATGATTTTTCGCCATACCTTTGGCATTATCACCTCCAATATGGTGTTAAAAGCTTGTTTTCCAATCATTATGATTGCCAGCTGTATACAGAGCTCTGTTAAGCATCCGCCGGAGGAACACTAGAATGAGCAAAACGTTTAAG
Organism: Zeugodacus cucurbitae; assembly: GCF_028554725.1. NCBI lineage: Eukaryota > Metazoa > Arthropoda > Insecta > Diptera > Tephritidae > Zeugodacus > Zeugodacus cucurbitae. The sequence continues at coordinate 4,091,183 of NC_071667.1, forward strand.
ATGTTGTATAACAGAAATATAATTAAATTTGGTATAAAAATTACCTCCTCTTGTCGATAATCAAATATCATGTTGTATTTTCCCGGATGCCCTACGAATTTACCCTTGAAAAATGCAATGTAAAATATGGAGGCATAATAATTTACAAACTGCAGTAGATAAATCTTCAGTGTCAATGAATCGTCGAATTGTGTTTGTGTGCGCCACATTTCCTTCTCAGTCAGGTACTCTGCGAGTTGTGTGTACACCTGATAAGGAAACAATATTAGCTAATCGTTAGATTTTTCGAATCTCACAACTTACATAGTTCAGCAAATAGAGCAGACACAAGTTGACGAACGCTGCCGAAGCTGTGGTCAACATGATGGCACTCGAAGTAGTCATCGAGCTAGAATTCCATTTGTACGTGCCCATCATGGACATGCGATACACTACCACCGCAACAAGCGCAACGAAAGCCAAAAGTATCAAGAGAAAAACAACCGAAACGCTTAGAATAGTGGCAGGAAATTTCATGCGCCAAAATGGCACTACTGGCTCTTGTATATTCGTGACGTAGTCAATGCGCGTACGTGTGTTTTTCACATGACCCAAACGCGATAGATACTCGGGACGTGGGTGCTCCTCGTGCACATCGAAGCCAGTTAAATCCCAACGGTGCGTAATCTCCGCCGAATAACGTTTCCATAACTCCAAAAAGAGTGTGGCCCAAAAGGACATGAAGACAGCAAAGAACACAGTACTGGGATTATCGAAGAGGTAGGTGATTTTGGCATAAAAACATGTCTCCTTGAGGTACCAAAAATCGCAACGATCACAAAGGGGACACATAGTGAGGTTATGAGTGCGCTCATTGAAGCAAACGTCTTGGCTGTGTGTGGAAATGTGAAAAAATAGTATTACAACAGTGTTTGTTGTGATTAGTAACGGTAAAAGTGTACATACACTGGCACATAATCCTTCAATGTTATCAATGAATACACAAAACAAATGATGCCAATCAGTGAGGCAAGCAAGAGCATGTAAGTGTAGAAGCCCAACCAAGCGAAGTACAGACCTTTAATGAACTTTAATTAGTAACTGGAAATGAATAGAAATAGAAATGAGAAACATACCGATTTTCACGCCAAAATATTCCTTGACATAATCAAGCGGTTGGTAGCGATACCATTTCTTGACTGACGCCCAATGTGTATAGAGAGCTTCACGCATTGTACCTTTTTCTGTGATTTCGCCCTGAAATTAAGAAAGTGTAATTACAATTAAATGAATATTATAGAATAATATTTTTTTTTTTTAATTAAAACTCACATCATGCAACGGATAAGCAGCGCAATAAACATTCGACTCCACCAAGCGATCAATGCCGAATGCACGCGGATCCTTTTCGTGATTATCGAAATATTGCCGATCCAATATAAACTGCACGATACGCGAACGCACTGAATTTGTGAAGAAACAACGATGATGTATATCGAATCTGTATTAGAAAATATAAAAATTATAATGAAAATATCATTACATAAAAAAAATCATTTCTAACTCACAAATACTCTTTATCACGGCTGTAGATGGCGGTGAAGCGGTACGCACGACGCGGGAAAACTCGTTCATCCACAAATATATGACGCAGAAAGAATTGCACAACACTTTTGAGACTAGAGAAGGCGCTTCGAGTTGAGCGATTCACGGCAGACATACCGGGTATCTATAAATATAATTATAAATATTTAATTGACCACTTGGCTAACTGTATGCGATTAGTGGAGCAGAACAAAGTTTAAATAAGCAGCAAAGACCAGCCACAATATTTTAAAAATTAATTTTAAAAATAAAAAAATATGTATTCTTAAAACAGTTATAAAAACTTATAAGCCGCATTTTTATATACAAATACAGAATAACCGAAGTGAGCAGAAGCCAGTGAAAGGTTTGGAAGTAAGAGCCAATAGTTAGATGCGTTCTTTTTGAAATTAATGCAGCATTTTTTTGCTATGTACGTATGTAATTCAGACCTTTCGTGAGAGATATTGCGCTGCATGTAGCAAACGACTGTATTTGCTGTAAACTGTGGTACTACAAAGATCCTGCAATAGTAGTGCATTAAAAATAAATTAAATTTTATGTGAAATGAGGAAGTAATTTTTTTAAATATATGAAATGCTTATTAACTATAGCATGTATAATAATAACGGTATTAAAGACTTGCATAATATATTTGTGGTCTCTAAAATTGGTAAACTACATTGGGATTAACAAGCCATTCGACTGTTTTTTATCTTTTACCTACACAATAAGTATATATAAATTCTACATACAATTGCTGAAAATGAAAAGAACGAAGATTTAAAAAGTAAGCAAATTACATATAAAATGTATATAAATATTGATTTATAAGTATTAAAATATACATTTCATACCACATTTTAAGCTTAGTTTACTAATACAATTTTACAACAAAATTTAAAAGTATTATTATATTTCAAATCGATTATAATATTTTTTATAGCATTATGTTGAGCACGCGACTGTAGAACACATTTTCTAACAAAAACATCCAGGCGCACCTCACAGTTGAAAAAAAAACTATTATTTAAGTAAAATATTTTCACGGCAATGTACTTTTTTCATATTTATATGTTTGTATACCCATATGTTTGTAATTAGGTATTGTCTAACAAAAAACATAACATTTCTTTTCAATATCTATAAAAAACCACTAACTTTGTCTTACCTCCTTCATAGGCATACGCAGCTTTAGAATTTCAGCATAGCGACGTAAAACGTCCAATGGCGCATGTATCTATAGCAAATAACAAATTAATTTAGCAACTATTATATACATAAATATATTTTTTTCTTTGTTTACCTTCACAAAATGTATATGCTGCTGCTCCTTGTAATCCACTTCCATTTGTAGTCCATGTTGCAAGAGATTGGCTTCGTATTTAAAACGCTTGTGTGCATTAATCGCCTCTTGGCTTGGTTCCGGATCCACTTTGTAGGCAAGCACAAAATCAATTGAACGCCCACCATCCGCAAAGAAAAGTGTTTCATTGTATTTTATTGGCGGGCAGCAGTCTTCTTCATTTACAAAATTATTTTCTAAAATATCATCAGTCATTGGCGCTAACGGTGTTGTATACTTTGAGCTATTGTTATTTGAACTAATATTACGTCTGAAATGGCGATTAATTTTGGCTGATTTGTTGCGTTGATGGCGCGATGTCTCTGCATCGAGTGTCAAACTCGTTGTGTGCTGAAGTTTTCTGCAAAAAAACAGTTATTACTAGTAACGATAGATTTACGATATGCTAAACATTGCCCGTCTAGGGTGCAGACTACCCACAGGCCTACATAAACTAACAATGAAATTAAAATTTTCGCAAATTTCTCAAATGCTATTACCAAACTACACACTCCACTCTCTTTCCTTCGACACATTTCTACTATGGGATTTAAAGCTTATACAGAAGTGTGTCAATATGCCATTAAATTCTAACACCCAGGGTGTGTCGCCAGACATCGAAGCATACTGTGATAACAATTTTAATATGTTCACTGGGCCATAGTGTAGCCTTATTTAGTTTATTATATACCCACCATGTAACAAATGCACATACATACATATATTTAATAATATAATTATATATTTTTTTACAGAATTGTCACGCATGCTTTTAATAACCCAACTAGCGTGTTGAGCATACATATTATTTAGGTATCAAAGAGTTCAGTCAAACTATCCATGCCTAACTAACATACCATTAATGTTCTTTCCATGACATATTTTAATTCTGTAGGACGCCTGTCTGCCAAGTTACATATTTATGCACAAATAACACATTTCACGAAGCATACAATAACCTATATTCGTCATGAAACATATATACATAATATGTATATGTATTACATATATTCGCAAAGAAGGCAGGCACAATACTAAAAATGCTCCACGAGTACTACACAACCCAAAGAATGCAACAGGTTCATACCACAAGCACAACGTGCGAAACAGTTCAAATAGTTTTATTGCTCTTACGGATACGCTTTAATGTGTACAACGATGATGGTCCTTAAGCGTTATTTCTTCACATAAGATAACGCTAATCATGTTTAAATTTAATTGCTTTCAAATTTAAATTCCATATTGATAAGCTGCGTATATATAAATGTATACATACATATATGTATATATTTGTTCCAAGCAAAAATAATGCAATAAAGTAATTGGAGTGCTTATTCTTGCGTTAATGCATAAAAAAAATATTTATATTAATATATTTATATGCAATGACTTGTATGAAATTCGTAAAAATACAATTTATCAAAAAATAAGCAAAGAAATATAAATTTATCTTTCGAATAGTTTTCTTTCTCTTCAAATAAAAATTGACACAAAACAAAGAGGGTAAACGCGGAGGCGTGCTAACACACAGTAAATAAACACACATCTACTGAGCCGACACAGATGATACAACAAAAACAAAAATCTATAAATAATAAATAACAACGAAGAAAATATTTAGTACCAGGAAAAATAGCACACATTTACATAATGTGCAAAATTTATTCAACTGCTAAATCGTACAAAAATTTTAATATATCGACTGTTGGCAAACACAAAAAGCCGCAACTCAAGGCTCCATTTACGTACTCTTTCGTCTTACAATTACTTTTACTTTGTTTTAATTAGCATTCACGGCACTGAGAGTCGATGATTAATACAGTAAATGTGAATTGTGAGTTGGACATAAGTCGGAAGGCATAACTACATATACATACATACATACATACATATATGTATATAAACGTATTTATGTAAGCAGCAATTAGCGATATGAGTGGGATTTTTATATATTAATATTTCATATATATATGTAAGTATGTTGATATGAAATATGATGAAATATTTTCATAGAGTTTTGCCTCAAAAATCAAAAAATTATCTAACTATGATTACATCTAGACGTATTTCATTTAGTTAATTAATTATGTACACATAAGGGGATAAGCTTACACTCGCGCTGCGTTCACAAAGAAATCGTAATCTCACACATATCACCGTTAAACACGACGTTTCACCGCAGACTGATAAAATGTATATATTCTCTGGACGCCAAATAGCGCTGCACAGCTTCAATCGACCCCACTCAGCGGAAGAGCGAAGCGCGCACGCTTTTTAAGCATCTAAAAATATGTATGTATGTATGAGTAATATATGCAAGTCGGCATATTCTTATAGGCACATAAGTAATTATGAGTCAAGCTAATGGAAACATTAGCCTTTAGAAACAGCTGTTAGTACAGACGGTAACACAACGTCTGTCCATTTACTCTCGCCGGTAAGTAAGTAATATATTGTCAAGTAATGACTGACTGAACGCAAATTTAGTGAACTGCTCTTTGTTATGTGTTTCAAAACACACACAAACATATAAAGGAAGTTTAGATATATTTTATTATTTTTCCGGTTTCTTTTCTTTTCTACCATTTGTATTTAGGCTATACGTAATTATATAATTTTATACCACCAACGACTATGTAATACTAAAATGATAAAAAATATATATTTATTCATTATCATAAAACAATTCTGTATAATAAACAGTAGAACGAATGAATTAATTAAAAATATTCAGTTGTAATATAAATAACTAAACTTTTCCCAATGTAATCTTATACTTTTATATGCAAAAAATTCTTAATTTTGAAAGATAAATATGTTTACGTTATTATGGATGACTTTAATTATAACATGGTGCTGATAAGCCCTATTTACATATGTATGTTTACTAGACTCGTATTATAACATTCCCGTTCGCAATGGACATTCTTCTAAAAGAGTTTGAAAACAACCTATAAATAAGTTTTAGAAACGTTTACTGTTTAATTTTATCTAGAATAATATTTTTATAATATCTATTTATTTAGCATAATGTTATTTCCTAATAATTGTTGGAAAGTATTTTTTTATAAATTACTCATCTCATTGCAAATATTGACGACTAAAAACCACATGGGTTCTATGTCTCAAGAGTATTTTACTAAAAATATGTATATGTATGAATGTACAATCAACAATTTAATAAGAAAAATACTTATAGGCATATTTGAATTCGTCATCAAACTAACACCAAAAGTTGCGTTTTGCATTATCTTATTTATGCGCTTATACTTTAAAATGAGCTGTCATATAAACAAAACGTACATGAGAGCAAAATTTTGCAAATGTAGTCTCACCTTTTATCAGCTTTTGTATAGTCACGTCCTTCATTGCTCCGTAGTAGCGTATCATCAAGTTCAAAGCATTCACCAACAACAAAATCATCACCATTGCCATGGCATTTGCCTCTTCCATTCACATTATCTTTATCATACGTTTCGATGCCTAGCTCACTACCTGCATCTCCAGATGCACTTGCATATCGCTCATTCTGTAAAAACATCTCACAGAGACTATCGTAACTTTTAAATCTTTCTTTGGAAGCTACTACCGCCGATCGGCGTTTACTTTTTATATTGTTTTTTGGCCTACGCGTACTGCCCTCTTTTTCTTTAATACTCTGTTTTCTCCGCCACTCTTTCGGTGTAAGCAATGGTGCAAGAGGCGCTGTGTACGGTGGCTCAAACGCGACTGCCGGTAGATCGCCTTCGCTGAAAAAAACCAGGCTTGAATCTTCATCGGGTTCCGATTGTGAGTATGCTGACGTATGATCGTCATTGTCGATATCGTTGCGAAACTTGCGGTTTTCTCTCGTATTATGATTATCGGTGTTTAAGCTGGCCTCGCTGTTTTCAGCTGGCGTAGTTGGTGGAGTTTCCAGCGATGCGGTTGTCTTGGTTGCGTATAATTCGTACGATTCATCTGTCTGCAATGTTTGTATATGTTTGGCAGGTGTATTTGAATCTCTGCCAATTGCATCCTCCTCGTCGGTTTCTAAAATTAGAATTGTTATACAAATAATTTTGCACTTTTGGCAACATAGCTAGCCAATAATCATTTGAAACGCACGCATTCTTGCAAATAAATAGCTGGTACTAAATATGTCATTTATGCCAGGTCATCATAAAATTTGATTTCCCATTGCGTTGAATTCTCTAATATGAACTTTGATTTGTTTAAATTACGATATATGCTGGAAAACCAATTCAAGCTCCTGCAATTACACCATTACTTTGAACGTATCACAATTAGTAAACTTTTTTTCAACCGAAACCCGACCACAGAATCTTGCACAAAATCACATCCAAACAAATTCAGATTCTGCGAAGCACTGAAACAGAAACAGCAGGTTGTAAGGGTTGACAAGCCAAATCGAAAAATACCCAAAATTATTATGAAACGTAAACAAATCTAAATGGAATATTAACATCAGAAGTAACAAATAAAAACGTGAAGGTTTTATTTAATATGTTTCTTCGATTCACCATGTTCCTGATTGATCGCTGGAATTCTACTTTATTGGCAAAAATTCTTATATGAAAGCTCTATAAAAGGTAATCATTGAATTCAGCAAAAAATAGACATTCGTATATTGGATTAATAATTTTTTTTGTTATTTTATTGTTTGTTATATATTCAGATTCTTTCTATATAGGTAACGTTGCATAAATTTAATTATCAAAGTGATAAAATAATATGCATTTATCCTAATATAAGGGATTTAATTTTAGAGCTTAAGCCAATTAATTAAGTTTGGAGTCAACGGCATAAAAGACACATTCACATTTTGACAATTGTGAACAGCACATTCACACTGAAGCAGCAGTGCGGTTGCCGAATCTGATTTGCCAAAGTTAGTTTTTGCAAAATTATTTGGTTTTTGTAGTAATTAAGAAAAAAGTGTAAAAATTATAAAATGGCATTACGTTATACTCAACGTTTACTACAAAATCAGGTTCCGTTTCTGGCTCGTGTAAGTATGGCAGGAAGTTCGTCTAATATTGGTTATTAGGTTTCTACGTCGAACAATACAATTACATAAGAAATTTCAAGCAAAGAAACAATTTTTATTTCCCTACACATTTTTCTAGGGCTATCCCCTACTGGTGACCAAGGAAAAAGGCGAAGATGTGGCCCATACGAAATCGGCTCTGCAAAAGAAATGGACCGTAAGTACTTGACAATTTTCCCATTGATTTTTGCCCAATAAAAAATGTAAACAAAAAGTGAGGTTAACCACTGTTTATCCGACTGTTTAGGGTGTTGATAAGCCATCTGCACAATATGGAGGTCGTCACGCGGTCACAATGCTGCCAGGAGGTGGTATTGGTCCCGAACTAATGCACTATATTCGCGAGATCTTCAGTTTCGTCGGCGCACCCATCGACTTCGAAGTGATAGACATCGATCCTTCTACTGAGGGCAATCACGATTTGGAATATGCCATAACTTCAATTAAACGTAATGGTGTCGCCATTAAGGGTAATATTGAAACGAAGTCGCAGGGCTTGGATGAGGTCTCACGTAATGTTGCCATTCGTAATGAACTCGATTTATATGTCAATGTTGTACATTGTCGCGCATACCCCGGTATTCCTTCGCGCCACAAGAACATCGATATAGTATTGATACGTCAAAACACTGACGGTGAGTATGCCATGTTGGAGCACGAATCCGTGCGCGGTGTAGTTGAGAGCATGAAGGTAGTTACGGTAGAGAATGCTGAGCGTGTAGCACGTTATGCATTTGAATATGCGCGCCAGAACAATCGCAAGAAGGTCACCACCATACACAAGGCCAACATTATGAAATTGTCCGATGGTCTTTTCCTTGATGTTGCCAAAAATGTCCACAAGGAATATCCTGAAATCGAGCATAACAACATGATTATCGACAACACATGCATGCAGTTGGTGTCTAACCCACATCAAGTAAGCACTGCCATTCGTAGACTTGGAAAAAACTAATACTGCTTTTCTTTCATACAGTTCGATGTAATGAACATGACCAATTTGTATGGCACCATTGTTTCCAACGTTATTTGCGGATTGATTGGTGGCGCAGGTCTGCTCTCTGGTGCCAACTATGGCGATCACGTAAATTGAATAGAAAAACGTACAACTCTGCAATTATATTACTAAATGTCTCTTAAATACTAATTTAGTTCGCTGTATTTGAACCTGGCACCCGTAATACTGGTACAGCTATTGCTGGAAAAAATATTGCCAATCCAGTGGCCATGATAAGAGCCAGCGCTGCTATGTTGAATCATTTAGGACACAAAGAGCATGCGCGTGTTATTTATGAGGCAACATATGAAACTCTTGTTAATGATGGCATTCGCACACCAGGTTTGATTGTTAAGAAAATTCTGCAAATAATATTTAAACAAATATGTTTTTTTTTTCTTTTACACATGTAGATGTGGGTGGCACCGCTTCCAGTACTGATGTTGTGGAAAATATCCTGAAAATTTTGTCCACGAAGCGCGTGAATTGGTAAAGCAATTATACATCCCAAAGAATCATACACTCTGTTAAACCCTCTATCAAATACCTACGTACATTAGTATAGTCCGCCTGTGGAAATGTTATTTTCTTATTTAACGATGTACTTATTTCGTTTAGCTATTCAATGCATGCATATATAAAATACTATCTACGTAGCTGTATTCAGCAAATTTAATTTAATTGTGCAAGGCACATATTTTAAACAAAAAGTCACATAAATTTTAATTTGTAATAGTAAATATGCATCGAATAGTTAATCGTTAATGTTTGTTATATATTTACTTATATGTTATGCGTATGCTCACTATATACTTATTTGTATTGTTTTATTACGTACTGTTTATATTATTGTTATCATATTACATTTATTTACTTTACTTTGCTTATTAATATTTTACTGCTACTAATTATAATCTAACTTTTCTAGCGCTAACAGTAATTTACCACTAACACCCCGCTTGTATAATTAGTGAATATTTTTAATTTTTTTTTTATTTTTGTAAATTAGTCCTTATTACAGCTCTATATGGTGTGGATTGTTTATCTTCTAATACTTTAGTTTATTTTTAGTAGGCTGAATCTGCACTTAGAATCCACAAATACACATTTCCTTTTTCCGGAAACCACGTCCCCCCAGTAACCCCAGTGCAACAGACTCTTTACACACACACACAAACACATTTTTACACACACTCACACACTTGTGATAAGTAATTTGTAGTATTGTTTATGCCTTTGTATCTCTATTACACCTATGGATTTAGCTTTTCTATCTAGCTTGTGTTTTCAGCCTATACATTTAGCGTACTTTCAGCATCTTGCCGATGCTTATCTTATACAATTTCGATCATATTTTCAAAATTATACTTGTTTATGCATATTTTTTTTTAATTTTGCCAATTTCTATCACAAAAAAAAATTAATCTACTTACACGCCGCCTGCCCCGCACCATGTATCCGATATCCGTTTAACTGTCAACCAATAACAAAATCTGGTTTTGTGGGATCCCACACAATGCACTGCTACACACCACAGGCCCCAAGGACAATATTGCGACTAAGTTTGAAAAGAATTAGCGTACCTTAGTTTAAGCCGTTTAAAAATTACAAAACTCGGTCTTTTATTGTTGCTGTGTGACCGTTGCTGATATGTATTATGTATATTTATGTTAACACAAACAAACAAAAAAAGTTAGGCGCCAGCATTCAACTCACTGCAACTAAGCCAATTGGTATTAAAATCCACAACCTGGTATTAAATCAAAATTATAAAGCATAATCCGACGCCTGAGCATAGCTGCCAATATATTATTAAAGCGATTTATTAAGTGCCCGCTTTGATGTTCAATCCTTGGTCCGTTTGTGCGCTACTAATGATAAACCGTGTCACAAACTCCTCTGTTACTTCTTGTGTTGCGTGTCAGCGTATGAGGTTATTGGAGCAGCAGGTAATTGCTACATCAAATTATATATTATTAATATTTCACGGCAGACATTGCAGCTAACTCAAATCTCAATTCTTTTACAGATTTAATAATGCAACCTGGAGTGTGGCGCGCAAATCGAAACAAAAACTTATTTTAATGCAGCTTTTGTGATGCGTTTTAACGTTTGCTTGACTCAATATTTGTTTAACTAGCCTTTTCCGAAATATTTAAATGTATTAAGTACCTACAAGATAACTTAGCGTTATTCATAATGCAAGTTGATTTGGTGACATCTCCTTATAGTTTTAAATTGTACTAGAATTTTCAAATTTTGACTGCTTTTACTCAACCGATTGCCGATTGTGAAGTGATTGCATAAAGTTTTACATATTTTTATTTTTTAAATTTATTTATTTATAAACAAACCGAAGATTAAGAATGTCATTGTAATCTAAACCATTGTATTTGAGGAAAAATATGAGCGAAAACCTTTGGTCGTTTCAATAAAGCAACTGTATACAATATTATTTTCCATATCTACTAATTTGCTTGGTTATTCAGTCGTGAAATAATTATTAAATTAAATTATTAAAAACTACTTAATGATTCAAGAGAAGTTAAGGTAATAGGAAGAGGTATTTATTTATTTATCGGAACTGCCGTAACCCAATAAATCAAGTATTCTATTTAACGTCACGTAAACGCTAATGGAACACAAACGTAACACTTTTCCTATTTTTAATAAAACAATCTTACAATATGGAACCACAAATGGATCTTATAGAAAAGTATTAAAATGCGTTTTACTAATTTAGACAAATTTTGAGTTTGTTTTGAATACAATTTCATTTCTCAAATGAAATCCAGCCCAAATGTATGCAAAGCATAATTAATACAATGACCAACTCCTAGACCCAAGGAATATCTCTCGAGTTGAAACCGTAAACAAATCATATAAACATATGTCAACGCACTCCGATGAATAAAAAATCGTATTTCTCAAACAAAAAAATAATTAAATTGCCGCACTAGAACCATTGTTAATACGTGCGATTACAAATGCACCAAATAATCGCACGAGGAATGAAATAAAAAGAAACTATAAAGCATATTTTTAAGAACCACTTTATTTTAGACTGTAGATTGCATTCCAACATTCTACCATCCTGGTATCACTCTTACATCTTTTCTGCTCTTCTCCACACAATTAAAACATATAAAATTATGTTTTGAAATGTATAAAAATTAAGGGGCTTATCTACGTATCAAGTAATCCAATGGTGTTTTAGCTTAGAAACGCAGCTTCTGGAAGAACCACTTGTTCTTGCCCTCTTTGTAGGTGGATTCGAACTTGACGCGCGTTTGGAAGCGGTGTGTCTTCTTCTTAACGGGGTCTTTCAGATCCTTTGGCGACAATTTCTCGAAAGAGATATCGTGCACGGCATAACGGGTGGGCATCAAATGATTGTAGTTCAACACCTTCAAGAAAGGCTTGACCTTAGACTTCTTCTTCAACTTGTTCTTGCCCATCTTCTTGGTCACCTTGCGTGGATACCGATCGATACCAGCGACGAGTGCGTGTCCGAATGGTTTCTCCGGTGTACCGTCATCCGAAGTCTTTACAATGATGGCTTTACGACCTGCGTAACGTCCACTAAGGACGATTACGATTTTACCTTGTTTCATAATTTTCCTCATCTTGTCGGCTATTGGTATCAGTCCAAAACATTCAACGTAATATGGTTGTTATATTAGTTAAAGATGCAGATGCGTATGCGAAGATTATGAAAATTTTAGAAAAGAATTCGTTATAAACAATTCCAAGTCAAAATTGATTTACAAATTAACGAAACGATCAAGTGAAATATAGAAATCACACAATTTTATTGAAGCTCCGCTATACAATATTTTTGTTTAACCAAACTTTATATATTGCACTGAACTCTGCGATTGTCTATGAAAAATTACAACATTCTTTAACACACTTTTTTCGCGCTAAAATCAATGTAAAGCGCTACAATAACTACACTAAACCATTCTCTGAAGTTTCATTTAACTATTTATTTTGTGTAATTGTTGCGATTTCTTAATATTTCACATGATTTTTTCGATAAAAAATCTTTTAAAGCACAAAATTCCACTTACAGGTCTTATGGCTGACCGGATATAGAGAAAGAGAAACGGGTTGACATTTCCCACATTGCCTTGACGTTTCACGAACGTCACAACATTCAGCGAGTTGTCAGCACTTTGCGGCATTGCCAACATTAAAGTATTCAGTGTAAACGTAAAATGAACGTATGAAAATAAATTTATAACAAATGTTTTTATGCAAGGAGAAGCATTCTGCTATTTCTGTACTCTCTCTTTCCATATTATTTTTTGTAGTTGTTATAACGTTTTTCTAAACTGCCAGTATCAGATTTTATTTTGATTTCAAGTCTTTAAAGACAATTGTTGTATAAAACCAAACGAATAATTACAGTGACTTTCAAACTGTTCAAATATATTTACTCATAGCTATGATAGCTTTTTGTGAAATCGGCATAATTGTCAAATATTCATATGTGACAAGCGTTCAAGTTTCCGCTGAATAGCGGTAAACCAAGTATATTTTAAAGAAATAAAAATAAATAAATTTTGGAAGCTCAATGAATGCATTTTATAATTGCATGTGCGATACATACGTTAAATAACATTAACAACGTAACACGTAATGCGAGTACGAAGCATAAAGTCAAGCCGTTAAAATCTAAATAAAATGATACAAAGAAACAGTGAATGGTAAGTGGGGGGTCAAAAGAATATTCCAATAGTTTGTTCGTTTCGCTGCCGTCATAAGTCATGACCTCAATTTGTTCTCATTGTTAGTAGTATATCGAGGGGGCGCGCCAAGCGGTTGTTTGAACGCATGGTGGTACAGGGCGTGCGTTGGTTGCATTGGTTATTGTGGCGTGCGGCGCATTTGGTGTTTTGCGGCTGTTGCGCGGCGTGCTTGTTTGTGGTGATTCACTGGCCGCGTGCAAGAATGGATATGAATAAATAAGCAAGTGCTGTGACTATCATTTGGCGGGCGTGCTATTTAATATATTTTAAATGAAGAATTAATCTGTGTGGAGGCTGTTTGGTTGCTGGCTGTTGCAAATACATGCATGTGAAATATGTACATAACTAACAGTGTTCCCTGTGTTAGTGCCTCACCGGTTAAGTGACTTTCCCGCTTTAGTGCCTCAAAGTGTAATATTTTTAGTAGTGACACTTAAGCGAAGATTACTGTATACTATACAATTACAGTTATGTTTTCATATTAGTTTCGTCGGGATATATGTATGTTGATACATTTAAGCACAATTTTTTCATTTGCCTTCGCGCCTTTAAGTGTAGTATTATCCACTTATTTGCTTGACAACATTTCTTATTTCTATTCAACAATTTTGGCGCATTACTGTGACATGAAAATCCTTCGAGTAATAGTGCATTTCCTTCTGTTTCCGTTAGTCACAAATTCTTTGTTTGTATTATTGTGCTGTGTTCTTAGCGTTGACTCCTCAGCCTGTCGCATTTTTTGGTTTTTTGTGATATTTGCCAACATTTTTTTTTTTCAAAAGAATGGAAAGCCTTATAATGTATGTATGTCTGCAGATTTTGAACTCATGATATAAAGACTGATGATATAGTTCAGAGAAACTACATTAACAGTAATCACTACCTTTAATGCTAACATTTGGAATTCAAATTGTTTTTAACAACAAGCACTTAGAGCTTTAAGCTTAAATATGCATGCATATATACATACATACATACAGTGGGACTTCTCTAACTCGAATCACCATAATCCACAAAAAAACTTGCAGTTAGAGAGACTTCGAGTTATAGAATTTTTCATTAAAACATAAATTTTTCAAAAAGCTGTAAACTATAGATTAATCCCCAGTTTAATTTATTTACTTTTCATAAACAAATACAATTTTACATATGTACGTTAAAACATGTATTCTGTCATTTTTTTGTTGCAACTTGCTATTGTTTGGCTCTTGGTGTCTGTATCTCATGCTTTTGTTACACGATTATGAAATCTATAAGTGTAATATCATATTTTTGTTCGCCTCCATACGAATATAGGGTGTCCTTTAAAATTGTTCCTTGATAGGAAAATTTTCAATTTTGTATTATGCCCTGGTTCGATTTATGGAAGGCAATTTGTATGAAATTTGACTTCTATCGCCAATTCAAAAGTTCGAGTTATGGAGATCTTCGACTTATTGAAGTTCGAGTTATGGAAGTTCCACTGTATGTATCACAAATTCGAAATTGCATAAGAACTTTATGCTTAAGCGCTTTTAAAACTTCCACAATAAGTTTGTCTATACGATTTTCTTGCTTTTCGGTCGAGTGAATAAACTCTGAAACATTTGTGCCGTATATTCTGCGAAGAGTGAATGTGGAGGACAAATAAGAAGAGCGCGTGAAGATTTAACAACAACCTTGTGCTGCGCGCACTTGACGTCACAATGAATGGAATGCCTAGCAAGACGAGGCGTGGCGCATTTGTTATGAATTGCATTTGTTAAAGTTTCCTTAGTCTCCCAGAGTAGCAAATGTCTGCGCGTCTTTTGGCATAATAATTTCCATGCAGCGTGCCTTTTTGTGCGCATCGACTTTGTAGCTAGACAATTTGGACGCCTGCCCGGCACGGCATACCCCCAACAACGTTTTACCGTTTTAACCTCCTTGCCACTTAGCTACAATAAGTGCTGCAGTGTTGATAGTGTTGCTGCATTTAGTACACATTTGGCTGCCAACTCTGCCACTGTTGCAGAAACATACTAGTTCATAGTTGTATTTTCCTAGCTACTTTTACACTTGTAGTTTACTCGGAGTTCCAATGTACTGCAGTGGTCGGCGTGGCAGTGTCTGTGCAGTCGTGAGTGTTTTGAAGTGCTAACATCACTTCCGGTCTGCAGTTGATTTGCATTTAGTGTTGTTGCCGGAATAACTACTCCAACTTGTCGACTTATTTCCTTTCGTCCTTCCTTGCTTTGTTTCCCCAACTGTTGATTGTTTTTGCCAGGCCAGGCCAGCAGTTTTTGGCCGGCATTGGAAGAGCGTCGTTTTCGTGCTTGATGTTTTGCCACTTTGCGGCTCATTTATAATTCAACTCCACTTCATCATAATGCTCTGCCACACATCATACATACATATGTATGTATACACATCTTGTAGATAGAGTTGTTTGGTTCTATGAATTTCTCTGCTATTTTCGCTTTCATGTCGAGCATTTGTCAGTTTGTGCGCCAACCAAACATTGTGAATGCAGCGTTCTTATTGACAAATTCTCAACGGTTATTAAAATTTAAAATCGACTTGGAGTGAGTGTTCCACCATTAGCATTAAGTGCTGCACACGCTGATCAAAGCGTTTCGCTGGAGTTTAAACGTAGCGCAAATCAACTGGATTCATGTAGATACCGTTTTTCCATGCTATTCGCTATGTTCAAAGTGAAAGCAAATTTGAATATTTCATTTTACTTTTTCATGTTGAATCTCTTGCTTCAATCCATACAACCAGCGTGTTTGTAAAATATTCAATTGAAGTCTTTTTTATTGCGTTCTTCCGGCAGCTTACGTTTGATGATTTTCCTTTATTGAATTTCTATGTCACCAGCGGAAATTTGCAAAAGTCACAAGTGCTTAAATTAGATTGCGAATATTTATCAACTAACTACATATGTGGGTGTTCAAGTGAAAATACGCCAACCTGGTGCTGAGTGAGCTCCAGCAAAATTGCAAATTGTGTTTTCGTTAGTATTCTATAGTAGACATTGCGCAATATTTCATATTACCATATGAGAACTGGTTGAGTGAGTTGAAACCACTTCAATCCTTTCAAAAGTTATTTCTCAAAATTGTTCACACATTTCAATAATTTATTCGCATGTGCAAGACATTTCACAGCTCCTGCCTTTACGTGCCTGTTAAGTTTCCAATGTTTTTTTCAACAACTTCTTCATATTTTTCATTCTATTCTACGAAGGATTCACACGACTGAAGCTATCATTCATATCATATGCATATGTGTGTATTTGTATTATAATAGAAAAGGTTCAGCAAAGTTCAGCATCTGGCGTTGTTCGAAAGCGTACTAGCGAGTCAAGTGTATCTGACAGGCTTAAATGGCTGGACTTTTCCAATTTACATATGTATTACCAAATACACAGATACCAATATATAGCTACAAATCCTAAGTTAAAATACAGCCTACAAAGATTTACTTTTTCTTTTAATTTTATCACGTATTTTTTGGTATTAATAATATCGTAACACAGTGAGTCCTCCAGACTAGCTAAGCTTCCACTACAAGAAGCTTTTCTTTGTCTTAGAGGAAGCGCGTTGATTAGCGAAGATTTACCTGAGTTTTGATTAGCCACGGTAACTAGCGGGCATCTTCCGGACCTTTCATCTTTTATCAGAATTTTCAAAAAATTTGTGTGGCATCCACATTTTTCATAATTTTATACATATATGCTTCTTCCCGATCTTTGCCTTGCTCCCACCCACATAAGCTGACAGTGTATGCTGCAAGTGCACTTGACTAATTGCAGAAATGTTGATCTATATTGCAGCTAAAGGTCTGCTTTCATATCCAGCGCACATTTTCAAACTCCTTGGCTACACCTTTAGCGCCGCATACCGATGAAGTTGTACACTTTTGTTTACTGCACGGCACTTATACATATATATTTTTGTTGCATTTCACCGTTCAACAGTAGCCAATTTCTAGCACTCTCCTCGGCTTTCTGACACTTGAGCAGCGACTGGGCTGGGTTGTGGTGCAGCTTAGCCTCGCTTCATGATTTATATGGCGTTGCATAATTCGAAAAAGCAATTAACTCAGTTGGCACCTGCACTCATTCATAGTTATACATATTTGCAGTGTTACATAAAAGTATGCAGCACAAGGAATTTCAGCTGGCGGTAGAATACAGTGAAAACAAAGTTCTTGAAAATGGCAGTTAGGAATACATAGTAAAATACAAAAAAAGTGTACCGCAAGGTTATTACAAAGTCTACAATAGCTCAGAAAAAAATTTCGTAAAGTTAACCAAATCTTCGCAAAAAATAACAAATCAGACAATTTTACAGTCGATCGGTAGTTTTTCTTCTAAACGAACATATGAGTCTAGGTAAAGCATGAAAAATGCATTCAAATTGCTGCGAAAATGTGTAAGGAAATAAGCAAAATGTTTTTCTCGGCTAACTAGTTGGCTCTAAGGCTCTAAAGAGAAGTAAAAAAGTCTTATTCAATCAGTACAGCTTTTTCTGCGGATCAATTTAGCTTATGAAGACCTAGGTGCGAGTAGGTTACTGAGTTTATGTGTGCAGCATTCGTTGAGGTGTAATGGCTCAGAGTGTTCTATAGCAATCAAAGAGAAGTTATACGAGGGCTGCTATATATATTTCTGGCCTAATAATGAAATTAAGAATATTTATCAACGAAAATGGTTTTATTGTTTTTCAAACTGTTCTCCATCAAGATTTATTATACACTTTTGCATGCGCTCAAACCAATTTTCGAAGCACTTTTTTGAGCCTTTTTTTGAGCGATTGTCAAATTGTGCGGGATCCAACGAGAACAAACCTTTTTTACTGCCAGGTGTTCATGCAACATCGAATGTATGTTGGTGGGAGAAATGCATAGGCATGCCTCTATCTGAAGGTATGTTACATGACGGTCTTGCATTATCAGTTCACGTACGGCATCGATGTTTTCTGGCACAACGGCTGTTTTTGGACGACGAATTCGTTGTACCAGTTTTTCACAGTGCTATAGGATGGTGCTTCATAGCCATACAAAGATTTTAGTTCATCGATGCACTCTTGTCGCGATAATCCACGTCGATAGTTGTGAAAAATGTTCGCACGAAAATGTTCACGAGTTAATTCCATTTTTTGGCCGAGATGAATTTTTTAATTCCCTGTAAATAAAACAAACAATTCACGATTAAATGACAAAACGTTCTGAGTGATGTTATGCTAAAAAATGTCAAACTTTCCAATGGAAATGTCAGATTGCACCTGGCAACACTTAGTGTTGCCTAAGCCAGAAATATATATAGCAGCCCTCGTAAAACAAATTGACATTTTTTTTTAATTTTTTCACAGAGACAGTCAAATTGTGGAAAAGGAATATATTTCGACATAGACACTATAGAATTTCTGATAAGCTTTCACTTTAATTGCGGAAAAAAATTTGGATCCTAAAAATATGCAAAAGATAATTCGAAACCATCAAACCACAAAGTCTCAACATTATCGATATTTAAGGCCGCACCTTTTCATATAAACGCCTTCCCACAAATGAATTTCACACACCATTATGGTTTTATGATTATAAATATGCATTCATAAGCAGACACCTTTTAGCACCTTAAGAAACAAAGAACGACACGGTAATATGATAATTGTATGTGTAAGTGTGTTCGCCTCGTAAACAATACCATAAACAGCCAAAATATTTCAACACTAAATACTTAATGCACACTACGCTTGAACACCCGAAAATCTGCAACAGACATGTCAATGAATAATTGAAAACACAAGATTCGCATAATGCTGGAGAGATAAAGAAGAGCAGGGTGTGAAGCGAGCGGTGTAGTTGGCAGCGCTCCAGTGTGTGCGTGTGTTGTGTGTTAAATATAAATTTTTGTTTTTTTATGCACAAGTTCATTTCCAACCCAATTCTCCATGTTGCGCTAACAAAAGCGTACGCTGCGTGACATGGACACTTGCAACGCCTAAAAGTATACTACGAGTATACAATACGCACAATAAGACGAGTGTTGTTGTTGTGTGCGAATAAACAAAACACTTAAACAGCACGAAAACAAAAGCTGTCAATACACCGTTATGACGGCGCAACTGGCTTTCACTTGTTTGCAGCAACAATGCAGTGACTGTCTCGCCAAGTGCCGACACCGACGTAGCGTTGCGCCGTGTCGCCTCGTTGATGGCTGCTGACAGCGGATTTTTTGGAAGCGCCGTGTGTGTGTGAGCGAGTGTGCGAATATTTATATAGCACCATTGTATATATAGTTTGTAGATTACGCGTTGAAACTGCGTCTGTCGCTGACGGCACACACATAAATACAATAATAAATATTATTAAATAACAATATGGCGCCCTCGTGCGTATTATATACACACGTTCGCACGCGCTCATGCACACGCACACAAAAGTGCCACAAGCAGGAAGTGGGGCGCGTTTGTTTTCTTCATTTGTATGGCAAACAAGCAAGTAATACTCAGCCGCTGCATACTTTTAGGCGTTATTTTTTAGGTAAAGTTGTTGGCGCCTAATGACAATGGCTGCCGAGAAAACGCACATACGTACATTTATAACGGTGTTTTTATGTTGTTGGCATCGCTGTAAGAAGCCTGTAAAAGAAAATTAAAGTGAATTCGCCCGGATCCAGTACCGGTTCGGTTGCAGTACTATAGTTCACTTTAAGCTTTTTGAGCGCTTTGAACTCAATATGAATCTCTTCACTATTCACGTGTTTTCTCACAGGGAACGTGTCTTATTCTTCCAATTTTCTATCAAGCACTTGTATATTTGTATTTGTCTATATGTAGATCTATACAAGTATTGCTAAGTGTCATGCAACTGTCATCTGCTGCTGTGATTTGAACGCGCCGAAAATGACTTTGTGGCAGCGAAAAGGCAAATTGACAACCAAGCCAAGTGGCACATTTGGCGAAATCTTTAATGAAATTTTCGATTCATCCATTGAGTAGCTGACGTCAGCGAAACGACGCGTAAATAAATAAAGCGTGAAAGTGAATAAACGTACGCTCTGTAGACATATGTTAAGATACTCAAATATTGTAAACCTAAATTTAATGTCTAAAAAATCATTGAATTTCATTTATTTCAAAAATATGTGTTCAAAAAATAACGGGAATTTTCGTTTTTTGCTTTTTTTCATACATCTACATTAATGTTGTTGCAAAATAGTCTTCATTCGATATCATGCACTCAAGCCAGCGCTTCTTCCAATCGTTGAAACACTTCTCAAACTAGATTTTTGGAATTAGCCTTTAATGTCATTTATGCTTGTAAAACGATGGCACTTTAATGTTCTCTTTATTTTTTGAAAATATAAAAAAAATTTGACAATTGGTCTCTCCAAACCCAAATTTGAAAATTCCCGTTATTTTTTGAACACATGTATATATAATTGAAACGCTCTCTAAGTAACGTCAAGTCGGTGAAGCGATTTATAAAGATGATAAGGAAATGAATTTAAACAAGTAAGGAAGGACTAAGTTCGGGTGTAACCGAACATTTTATACTCTCGCAATTTATTTATTTAACTTTATTTATATTATATAATAGACAATTTGACCCACATATTCGTCATATATATTGTATAAAGTCCATTGAAAGTTGGAAACCCTAATATTAGGTTAGAAGCACCGAGGTCCTCATGTTCGATATATGGGGCCTTGAAAACCTAAGGTCTGATTTCGGCGATTTTTAGAATGGGGCTGCCACACTATTCACATAGTATTTGGCAAAGTTCTGTACCGATATCTTCACTAGTGCTTACTTTATATATTGTAAAGTAAACGATTCAGATCGTCTTCAAAGTAGGCGTGGTTGTGAAGCGATTTGGCCTATTTTCACAACATATCATTGGGATGTAAGAAAACTATTACAAACCAAGTTTCATTGAAATCGGTCGAGTAGTTCCTGAGATATGGTTTTTGATCCAAAAGTGGGCGACGCCACGCCTTTTTTCCATTTTGTAAAAAAATCTGAATGTAGCTTCCAGCTGCCATTTCTTATGTGAAATTTAGTGTTTCTGACGTTTTTCGTTAGTGAGTTAATCCACTTTTAGTAATTTTCAAGCTAACCTTTGTATAGGAGGTGGGCGTGGTTATTATCCGATTTCTTTCATTTGTGGACTATATTAAGAAGTGGCTAGAAAAAAACGAGTGCAGAAAGTTTGGTTTATATAGCTCTATTAGTTTCCGAGATATGTACAAAAATCCTATTTGGGGGCGGGACCACGCCCACCTCCCCAAAAAAATTGCATCTAAATATTCCTCTTCTTAGTGCGATCCGTTATTCTAAATTTTACATTTATTATATGTATGGCTTCGTTATGGCACTTTATGTGTTTTCGGTTTTCGCCATTTTGTAGGCGTGGCAGTGGTCCGATTTTGCTCATTTTCGAAAGCAACCTTCCTATGGTGCCAAGAAATAAGTGTGCCAAGTTTCATTAAGATATCGTAATTTTTTCTCAAGTTACAGCTTGCACAGACGGACGGACAGGCAGACAGACATTCGGATTTGAACTCCACTCTTCACCCTGATCACTTTGGTATATATAACCCTATATCTAACTCGTTTAGTTTTGGATGTTACAAACAACCGTTATGTGAACAAAACTATAATACCGTCTAGCAACTTTGTTGCGAGAGTATAAAAATCCATTTACGCTGACAAATCCGTGAAGTTATGTAGAATCCTGGAGAGCAAGCATAGGAAGTTTCAAAGTTCTAGCCTCGTTCAAATCCAAATGAGTGATAGGTAATATCGTATGGTTTAAAAAACGCTGTTCTCCCCTAACTCTGTTGGTCATCAGCATTTGTCACATATATTTAAAAACACTTAGTTGCTTTTCAATACTGCAATGTCGTGAAATCTCCAGAATGGTCGAATGGTCGTATTAAATTAAGAAGATTCAATAAAGAAGTGCTGCTCCAGTATGGAACAGCATTGTGGTATCTTCTTTTAAATTTTTAAATTTTTTTACTTCTTTTAGTTTAAGTAAGGTTTGGTCTCAATACGGTTACAATAAAATGGGGATGAATCCAGCCAAAACACCAACAAAATAATAATAATACGCAAGCACATAAACTCACTTTTAAAACTCTCTTCCACCTAACGTTTCTTGGAATACAGTTACTTACATTAGTTATTTATTTCGTAGTTTATACATTTTAAAACAGCTGCCAGTGTCTACTTCATGTCATACCATCAAGTATTTTAATAGTTGCGATGGTAAAAAGAAAATACGTGTGCTGGTTTTTATGATTCTCACAGTTGTGCACATAAATATATGCATCCATATCTGCTTATATATTTATATAGTACAGTACATGGCACAAGTTAATATCCTTAGTGAATTGCAACGAGCTGCCCATTATTTTCCACCTGTGTGTGTGCTGGTGTGTTGCAAAAAGTCACGCTTTTCGCTGTTGTCACTCCCGCAGCTCAATAAAAAGGCTGGCACTGACATCGGTTGCGTTCCGGCACGGCTGTTGACAGAGCTGACACTTGCAAAAAGAGGCAGAAGGAGCTCCAATGCTTCCTTAGGTGGGTAAGTGGGTAGGTGGTGATGCCTAGGACAAACGAAATGATGTCGCACAGGTGTGCGCATATGTTGCATGTACAGTAGTTTCATACTTGTAATAGCAGCTGCTGCCATCGAAGTCGCGTTGTCTACCGAGAGTGTCAGTTGCTGTGCGCCTGTTGGCTATGCTACGTTTTTATTACTATCACTTTGCTTCAATGGACCTACCTATCTACACACATACGACTCTTCTGCTTGCCTTGCCATTTTCACATTTTACTTTGGTTGTTTTTTTTATTTTTCCACGGCACCATCGCAATTTGCGCATTAAAATGAAAATTCATTGAGTTGCCTGCTGTTAATTTCCCAAAAGAATTTGCACTTTTATACACAGTTAAAAAGAAAAAAATAAAAAATAAGGAAAACTGAAATCCGAAATGGTGCTCGCTGGCATTGATAGCTTAAGTGGGGACCTTGATAATAGTGTGTCTCTATTTGTACATATGTACGAGTATGTATGCGCAGAGAGACATGGTGAGATCGAAACCGCGACGACTCAATGTGATGTTGTTGCTTTAAGGCGAACAATTGAGCAGCTTTTGCAGAAGGAACATGGTGATAAATCTTTTAATTTTTTTTGAAGTTTTAAAGCCGTTTTGAAAAATATGTACATCTATAACTTTGCTATTAGCTTATGATGCGCTAACTTCAAATATGACTAAATTGGAACTTTTGTCAAAACAAATATGTTTGTGAAGATTATCGGACTCTTGTTGAGCCCTTGGAGGAACGTGGAGTCAGAATTGGACATATATATATATATATTTGGCGTAGGAACCGCTTTAAGCGATTATAGCCGAATCCACCAGAGCGCGCCACTCATTCCTCCTTTTTGCTTTTTGGCGCCAACTGGAAACACCAAGTGAAGCCAGGTCACTTTGCACTTGGTCTTTCCACCGGAGTGGAGGTCGTCCTCTTCCGCGGCTTCCTCCAGCGGGTACTGCATCGAATACTTTCAGAGCTGGAGTGTTTTCTTCCATCCGTACAACATGACCTAGCCAGCGTAGCCGCTGTCTTTTTATTCGCTGAACTATGTCAATGTCGTCGTATAAATCGTACAGCTCATCGTTCCATCGTCTGCGGTATTCGCCGTTGCCAATGTTTAGAGGACCATAAATCTTGCGCAAAACCTTTCTCTCGAAAACCCCAAGAGTCGTCTCATCGGATGTTGTCATCGTCCACGCTTCAGCGCCATACATCAGGACGGGAATAATGAGCGACTTATAGAGTTTGATTTTGGTTCGTCGAGAGAGGACTTTACTTTTCAATTGCCTACTCAGTCCAAAGTAGCACCTTTTGGCAAGAGTGATTCTGCGTTGGATTTCAAGGCTGACATTGTTGGTGTTGTTAATGCTGGTTCCCAGATAAACGAAATTATCTACAACTTCAAAGTTATGACTGTCAACAGTGACGTGGGAGCCAAGACGCGAGTGCGCTGACTGTTTGTTTGATGACAGGAGATTTTTCATCTTGTCCTCATTCACCACCAGACCCATACGCTTCGCTTCTTTATCTAGTCTGGAAAACGCAGAACAAACGGCGCGGTTGTTGCTTCCGATGATATCAATATCATCGGCATACGCCAGGAGCTGTACACTCTTGTAGAAGATTGTACCCTCTCTATTTAGTTCTGCAGCTCGTATTATTTTTTCCAGCAATAGATTGAAGAAGTCGCACGATAGTGAGTCACCCTGTCTGAAGCCTCGTTTGGTATCAAACGGCTCGGAGAGGTCCTTCCCGATCCTGACGGAGCTTTTGGTGTTGCTCAACGTCAGCTTACATAGCCGTATTAGTTTTGCAGGGATACCAAATTCAGACATCGCGGCATAAAGGCAGCTCCTTTTCGTGCTATCGAAGGCAGCTTTAAAATCGATAAAAAGATGGTGAGTATCGATTCTTCTCTCTCGGGTATTTTCCAAGATTTGGCGCATGGTGAATATCTGGTCCATTGTGGATTTTCCAGGTCTAAAGCCACACTGATAAGGTCCAATCAGTTTGTTGACGGTGGGCTTTAGTCTTTCACACAGTACTCTCGATAGAACCTTATAAGCGATGTTAAGGAGGCTTATCCCACGATAGTTGGCGCAGATTGTGGGGTCTCCCTTTTTGTGGATTGGGCAGAGTACACTGAGATTCCAATCGTCGGGCATGCTTTCTTCCGACCATATTTCGCAAAGAAGCTGATGCATGCACCTTATCAGCTCTTCGCCGCCGTATTTGAATAGCTCGGCCGGCAATCCATCGGCCCCCGCCGCCTTGTTGTTCTTCAAGCGGGTAATTGCTATTCTAATTTCTTCACGGTCGGACAATGGAACATCTGTTCCATTGTCGTCGATTGGGGAATCGGGTTCGCCATCTCCTGGTGTTGTACTTTCACTGCCATTCAGCAGGCTGGAGAAGTGTTCCCTCCACAAACACAGTATACTCTGGTCATCAACCACTAGATCACCGCTGGGGGTCCTACAGGAGTGTGCTCCGGTCTTGAAACCTTCAGTTAGTCGCCGGATCTTTTCGTAAAATTTTCGAGCATTACCCCTGTCGGCCAGCTTGTCAAGCTCTTCATACTCACGCATTTCTGCCTCTTTCTTTCTTTTTCTGCAAATGCGTCTCGCTTCCCTCTTCAGCTCTCGGTATCTTTCCCATCCCGCTCGTGTTGCGGTCGATCGCAACATTGCGAGGTGGGCAGTCTGTTTTCTCTCCACTGCGAGACGACAATCCTCATCATACCAGCTGTTTTTTTGGCTTTTCCGAAAGCCAATGGTTTCGGTTGCAGCTGTACGTAAGGAGTTTGATATGCCGTCCCACAGCTCCCTTATACCGAGATGCTGATGTGTGCTCTCAGAGAGCAGGAGTGCAAGTCGAGTAGAAAATCGTTCGGCTGTCGGTTGTGATTGCAGCTTTTCGACGTCGAACCTTCCTTGTGTTTGTTGACGGGCGTTCTTTGCTGCACAGAGGCGAGTGCGTATCTTTGCTGCTACTAGATAATGGTCCGAGTCAATGTTTGGTCCTCGGAGCGTACTCACGTCTAAAACACTGGAGACATGTCTTCCGTCTATCACAACGTGATCGATTTGATTGCGCGTGTTTCGATCAGGGGACAGTCACGTTGCTTGATGAATTTTTTTATGCTGGAATCTGGTACTACAGACAACCATATTTCGGGCCCCAGCGAAGTCGATCAGCCTCAGGCCGTTTGGCGATGTTTCGTCATGGAGGCTGAATTTTCCGACTGTTGTGCCAAAGACACCTTCTTTACCCACCCTGGCGTTAAAATCGCCAAGCACGATTTTGACATCGTGGCGGGGGCAGCGCTCATAGGTGCGTTCTAGGCGTTCATAGAAAGCATCTTTGGTCACATCGTCCTTCTCTTCCGTTAGGGCGTGGGCGCAAATCAGCGATATGTTGAAGAACCTCGCTTTGATGCGGATTGTGGCAAGATGTTCATCCACCGGGGTGAATGCCAGGACTCGGCGACGTAGTCCCCCACCCACCACAAATCCAACACCGAATTTGCGCTCCTTTATATGGCCGCTGTAGTAGATGTCACAAGGACCCACCTTCTTCCGTCCTTGTCCCGTCCATCGCACTTCTTGGACGGCGGTGATGTCAGCCTTTAGTTGTATGAGGACATCAACCAGCTGGGCAGAGGCACCTACCCAATTAAGAGTCCGGACATTCCAGGTGCATGCCCTTAAATCATAGTCCTTTATACGTTTGCCGTGGTCGTCATCAAAAGGGGGGTTTCTCATCCGAGGCCTGTGTTTCTTATTCACTGGTTATTCGTTTTTATGTGGTGGGTCCCAAGCCCTACGCACAACCGCATAAGCGGGATTCGCCTTCTCACTTTAGCTCGCTTCCAGACGGATGTCTGTTGGCTACCCAGAGGATACTTGGTCTAAGACCGGAAGTTGTGAGCTGCTTGAGCCACATGTAAAAGAATCGTTCCTGGCCACTCCCAAGTGAATGGCAATCCGAAACTTTCCTCACTTGCGTGAACTTCTACATATTGGACATAAAGCGGCATAAAGACCTTTAAAGCTAAAAAAAAAATTGTATCGTAGTTCAGGGGAATACATATCAACATAAACAAAACTTTTTTGAAACTTGGATTCTTCAAACCTGTGATATTTTAAAAATTACAATTCCCTTTATTTTTTGAACAGACCTCGTACATACATATATTCTTAATGTGTATTGTCCGCTGATAAGCTAATTGCCAACAGGGAGTTAAATGTATTTTCATGAATATAATGGACTACAAATACATTACCATATCGAAATATTCACCTCTGCTTATATCTATATATTGTGGTTGAACACTTATGCATGTGTATGTACATAAGCCAACCAGTGTTTGTTATTGTAATTGCATTTACTTAACGGTAACTAAGTGTACTTTTACTAATGTAAAGCAAACAAAATATACATACATACAAATAGATAACATGTGGTGTTGCCTGCAAATACCCACACGCACACACACAAATACACATCTGACATGCATCAAAATTGCATTAATAACCCAAGTGAACAATGTTGTAATGCTGCACTGCATAAGTGGACGATAACACAAGGTCCAATGCATATTACATACCATACACATATGTGGATAAAATTCCATTTACCGGATTTTAAGGATGCGCACAACATGTTGTTGCAATGGTTAAAGCAATTGCTCGAATGTGCGCAACAGCTGCTGGCTTCACCGTGGCAATGTGTCAATGTGGCAGCTTGACAATTGTTTCTAGTTAAATAAATATGTGGAGAATGGCTTACCAACGCAAGGCTTCCGACTTGTGTAGCAGCTGTAATTACGTCCATAAGTGTATAGTGATTATTTTAGGAATGCTGTAAGGCTCACACTACGTGTCATTCAAAGTCTTCGTCCTCTTGTAAACCTATGCCTAATAACTGTAATAAAAGCAATAGCCATAAACGTAATAATAATAATCAATTCAAAGAGATTGCAGTTTATGTTTTGTCTATCGTCGGGTCTTCCATTGGCTAACGCTTGGAAATAATTTACCAAAATTGTTAAAATGTTCGAGTGACAAATGGTCTATTGAATTTTAAGCCTTAGTCCTTATTATAATGGGGAATGCTAAATAATTGGTTGTGTTGAAATTAATGTCAAGTTATTGGAAATATGTAATTGTAAATCAAAACTTTGTAGCAGGCGACTTAAGCAAAAACCGATAGTGGTGGAGCTCCTCTATGACAAGCAGTGATTTGTGCCAAATGAAATTGTATTTAATTAATTATTGTTTATCTGCTTTTGATGTTATTACGTTTAACCTGAAACGCTATTTGTAGACTATAAATATTTTATACAAATTAGTAGTATTACAAACCATAAAATTATTTGCCACACAAAAACGAATTAATATGAATTAATTATGATATAGAGACCAAATATAATTTCTCCATTGGAGTAGTGTCAGGTGAGATAATAAAGTTGGAATGTAGAGTAAGAATCCACTATAAAACTTGAGCTCAGACGGTTAACTACTAAATTAAGTACGAGACGCTCATTTGTGGAACATATTAATCTCACGTTGAAATAACGGCTTTAAGGGGTTACATGGGTTTCGTGGATTCGGATATCGATGTTTTGTTTTTTGGTTTATTAATTTCTACATCATCTCAAGTATATTATTATTATAGTTTCGGAGATATAGCCTTTGGAAGGTGTGCACTCCAAGTCAAGTACTATTGTTACTCAAAACTTTAAACGCGTTTCTCTCGGAACCGTGTTTTCAAAGTCGGTTGTCACATTTTCTCGTAAACTACTCTACCGATCTTGATGAAATTTGAACAGGTGTTCGAGATACTATTTACTCGAAGGATTTTATTTTGTTTTTTTTTAATTACAACTATTTTAAAAAATCAAAATGCCAAGCAAATTTGAACGCAATTTTAATTTTTTGGAAAAATGTCTGCCAAAATTCCAATTTTCACTTTTTTGCCTCTCCTTCATTCAAGCACGAGATTATGGTCTTACCTAAAACATTTATTTTTGTTTTTTCTTTTTGGATGATCCTATCAGGAGTTATGCTGACAACGCGGAGGCATCTTTTTTCCGAGGGGTCACCGGAAATGACGTCGCAATGGAGGAGTTTTTCTTTTTTTTTGTGAAAATTTCAGAAATTATTCTTTAAATATGTATCTATAAGACAGAAAAAAGTTTGAATTAAATAAATAATTTTTTACATGAAAAAAAAACATTGAAAATAGGCCATATTTTACGCCACATAACCCTTTAATACTGATCGATTCGCACTAGGCGAATGAGTATGACTCAGAACAAAGTTAAGGGGGATTAAACGTCATTCTAAGCGAGCGAATACCTTTGTATCGGAATCACTGCTAAAGAAAAAAAATTTAAAACAACTAAGGAAGGGCTAAGTTCGGGTGTAACCGAACATTTTATACTCTCACAATTTATTGATGTAATTTTATAAAGACAACACAATTCGACCCATATATTCGGCATAAAGTTCAATAGAATAACGAAAATCATCATAAATAGTATATGGGGACTGAGGTAATTCCTAAACCGATTTCACTCGTTTTCACCACCAAGATACAACGTATCGAAGACTATACGCTCACTTAATTTAATATTACTTATAATTAGGTATATGGGATCTGGTGGAAGTTATGACCCAATTTTTACCATTTCAGGTACAGAGAGAAACTGTTATAAGAAAAAAATTCAGAGGGAATGAATTACATTAAAATATCTGAGGGATTTACCTATATTTTCGGTGAAAAATTAACCTTAGGCACTGAGTTCTTCATGTTTGATATCAGAGGCCTTGAAAAGTCATGGTTCGATTTTGACAATTTTTCCACAAGTGATGTCACAGCTCAAATACAGTATTTGTGTAAAGTTTTATTTCGCTATCTTTATGGGTTCCTTATGTATACATTATAAAGTGAACGAATCAGATGGAATTCAAAATTGGGTTATATGGGAAGTAGACGTAGTTGTGAACCGATTTCGACCATATTCCACCCGTGTCATCAGGGTGTCAAGAAAGTGTTATGTACCGAATTTCATTGAAATCGGTCGAATAGTTCTTGAGATATGGTTTTTGACCCATAAGTGGGCGACGCCACGCCCATTTTCCATTTTGTAAAAAAATCTCAGTGCAGCTTTCTTCTGCCATTTCT
This sequence comes from Zeugodacus cucurbitae, assembly GCF_028554725.1. NCBI lineage: Eukaryota > Metazoa > Arthropoda > Insecta > Diptera > Tephritidae > Zeugodacus > Zeugodacus cucurbitae. Next base: position 4,121,663 of record NC_071667.1, read on the forward strand.
TATGTAAAATTTGGTGTTTCTGACGTTTTTCGTTAGGGAGTTAACCCACTTTTAGTAATTTTCAACCTAACCTTTGTATGGGAGGTGGGCGTGGTTATTATCCGATTTCTTTCATTTTTGGACTGTATAAGGAAATGGCTAAAAGAAACGACTGCAGAAAGTTTGGCTTATATAGCTTTATTGGTTTGCGAGTTATATACAAAAAACCTATTTGGGGGCGGGGTCACGCCCACTTTTCCAAAAAAAATACATCCAAATGTGCCCCTCCCTAATGGGATCCTATGTTCCAAATTTCATTTTCATAACTTTATTTATGGCTTAGTTATGACACTGTATAGGTTTTCGGTTTCCTCCATTTTGTGGGCGTGGCAGTGGACCGATTTTGCCCATTTTCGAAAGCAACGTCCTCAGGGTGCCAAGGAACATGTGTTCCAAGTTTCATTAAGATATCTTAATTTTTACTCAAGTTATCGCTTGCACGGACAGACGGACAGACGGACGGACAGACATCCGGATTTCAAATCTACTCGTCATCCTGATCATTTATGTATATATAACCCCATATCTAACCCTTATATTTCTTGGTGACACAAACAACCGTTATGTGAACAAAACTATGATACTCTGTGCAACAGGTTGCGAGAGTATAAAAATTAAAAGCAAGTAACAGGTGTGGTTCAGAAAAATACGAGGTGTGCTAAAAAAATAACCGGATTTTTTTGTCCAAAAGTCCAACTAATTTTTTTATTTTTATTTTTTATTATGTTGACAATAAAAAACAAGTAAGGAAGGGCTAAGTTCGGGTGTAACCGAACATTTTATACTCTCGCACTTTATTTATTCAACTTTATTTATATTATATAATACACAATTTTTGACCCACATATTCGTCATATATAGTGCATAAAGTCCATTGAAAGTTGGAAACCATAATATTAAGTTAGAAGCACCGAGGCGTGGTTGTGAAGCGATTTGGCCTATTTTTACAACATATCATTGGGATGTAAGGAAACTGTTACAAACCAAGTCTCATTGAGATATGCTTTTTGACCCATAAGTGGGCGACGCAACGCCCATTTTCCATTTTGTAAAAAAATCTGAGTGTAGCTTCCGTCTGCCATTTCCTATGTGAAATTTAGTGTTTCTGACGTTTTTGGTTAGTGAGTTAACCCACTTTTAGTAATTTTCAACCTAACCTTTGTATGGGAGGTGGGTGTGGTTATTATCCGATTTCTGTCATTTTTGGACTGTATAAGGAAATGGCTGAAAAAAGACTGTAGAAAGTTTGGTTTATATAGCTCTATTGGTTTGCGAGATATATACCAAAAACTTAGTAGGGGGCGGGGCCACGCCCACTTCCCCAAAAAAATTACATCCAAATATGCCCCTTCATAGTGCGGTCCTTCATACCAAATTTTATTTCCATAGCTTTATTTATGGCTTAGTTATGGCATTTTATGTGTTTTCGGTTTTCGCCATTTTGTGGGCGTGGCAGTGGTCCGATTCCGCCCATTTTAGAACTTAACCTTCTTATGGTGCCAAGGAACACGTGTTCCAAGTTTCATTAAGATATCTCAATATCTCGGACGGACAGACGGACGGACGGACAGACATTCGGATTTGAACTCCACTCTTCACCCTGATCATTTTGATATACATAACCTTATATCTAACTCGTTTAGTTTTAGGACTTACAAACAACCGTTATGTGAACAAAACTATAATACTCTCTTAGCAACTTTTGTTGCGAGAGTATAATAAAGAGAAAGGCCGTCGTTGTACAAGCAATCAAGCAATCAAGAAATCATCGAAGGAGCCGCTGGCTATTCCAAAAACCCAGCTTGTATAATATTTCGACGATTGGAAGAAGTGCTGGCATAAGAGCATAATATCGAATGGGGCCTATTTTTAAGGCGACAACATTAATGTAGATGAATGAATAAATATTTTTTCAAAAAACGAAAATTTCCGTTATTCCTTGAACACACCTCGTATGTGAATTGGCTGACACCAAGAAGATCTTGAATATCTTTAAATTTCTGCCATCGCTGTCCAAACGATACGGCGGCGCCAAGTAAACAGGTTATTTATAAAGTTTAAACGAATAAAAATGTAAAAAACATAACACTCAATATATACAAGTGTATAATTATAACTAAATTAGCACTTAGCACTCTGAAATTATCATTGCCAAAAATCACGAAAACTCAATTAGCCCAGTGACACCAAAACATTTGCAGCCAAATGCATTTGCTTGCCAATTAACGTACATGGGGCACTTGCGCCCACACAGATAAGACTTGTATTAGGCACGTGCCCAAATGAAGCTGCGCGCTGAGCTAATCTAAGCTAAGCATTTATGCTTGTAATGTGTTTGTGCACTGCTCCACTGCCAACAGGTGCCAGGCATAAAAAGTGAAAACTCAAAATGAGCGCAAAAAAATATAGAAGTATATATTTTTTCAGCCGTGCCAGGATGAAAGCAAAAACAATTAAAACATCAAGGACGCTCTACGGTGTCAAGTCAATTCGCTGAGAAACGAAATTGACGTAATTCACTGAATGAAGCCAATTATGATGTAAGGAAAAAATTAAATTAAGCGCGGCAAGTGGCGAATGTCCGTTGGAAATTTACATAACGGTTAATAAAAGTATGGCGCCTACGTTCCTGCTTAGTTTAAAACGTGATGGAAATTTTCCAGCTACAAAATTTTGTGAAAAATTAAAATTAATTTCACTTAAAACTGACACTAACCGACTGCTGACTTTGGCCGTGCTAACTTCAATTCAATTAAAAATAACTGCCTTAATACCTGAGCTAATTTAAATTAACTACATACTAACAAAGACGCACACTAACCTACTTCACGGTATTATAGACGGCAGCACCTTGAGCAAATTAATTCCCGGTAGTTAAGGTCGGTCGGTGGCATTGCTAAGGTTTAAGTGGAGGGCAAATTTTCAATGCTAATGATATGCGCTCCAAGCTGCCCCGTGGCATTGGTGTGTGGGCTTAGTGGCGTGTCAAAATTCTAGCGGTCACTGTGAGCCGATTTCGGCGATTAAAGATTGACGCTGCTTTAGGCGCGTTTCTAAAGCTTAGCATTGGATGACTTAGTGCTTAATATATTAATTACTTGTGGGAATATTAATAGACAGATGTGAGTGCTTTGTGTAATGAGGAAAGAGGCGAAGTTGAATATACATATATGTACGTATATGTATTTACGACATAATCGCAAAATGTGCGCAATATTAGTTTGTAAAATGAAGAAGAAGAATCGTAAATCATCAAAAAGAGAACATAAATAAATTATTTACTTAAAATAGTATAAATGTGTCTACAAAGGCTAAATCTTACGAAAATTCAGATTATATATCTTAAAAAAATGTGTGTCCAATAAATAGGATTAAATGGATTAAAATGCACATAAATAATTGAAAGAAATAACAGAGAAAAATAACTTAAGCCCAGTTCAAGAAATTGCATCCAAAAATAACGAATAAACAAAATAAGCCGGCTCTCCACAATGGAAAACAAAGTAAACAACTGCCAGAACGAGAACACAACAACAACAACAGTTACAAGCTATCTAGCTAAAATACGTACCATGGCTGAAATAGACAGGCTCAAGCACACAAAAGTAAACACTTTATTCCCTAACCTCTAATGCAGTGCCCAGTACATAAAGCATAAAAGCATAGTTGATCAGTAGGTACCCATGAGTGTGTGTTTCATAGTATTGAAGTCTAGGAGAACTCTAACAAAGGCAAGGATAGTGAAAGCACTCTGGTGCCCTAAAACACGCACGCAAACGAAGATAACAAATTATTTGTTTTGAGGCTTAATATTTTGCACATAAATTTTGTTTTGCTGACACTTCAGTTGACGGGAAAATAATAAAAGTAGCCCATACAAAGGCAGTCAGCCGCAATGGGGAGAACTGCAGGTGTTTCAGACAGACAGCAAGCTCAACAATGCCTTAGTCAGAACGCTTGGACACTTGAAATTTGCTTTATTTATAAGAAAACAAGACTGATTAAAACGCACAGCATTATTGGGTTACCTACGCAACAAATTGGATGTAAAACGTATTATGTAGCAGTGAAAAGCTTACATACTTTCAAATACATATACATATATTATGTAACTTTATGAGAATTTGAAATATTGGAAAATACTCGATTTAATAGTAAATGAAACTCATTAAGTTACTTATTAGAGATTATATAAATTTGCCATGCCGGCTCAACATCGTAAATCCTCCACTGTGAAATTGCGAAAATTGCCATAATTTCCTATAAATGCTTACACCATTTGCAAACACACATAAATATGCATGCAAAGCCGTGTGCATATAGACGATTATTCATAATTATGCTAGACTACACATTCTAACCATTATTTATGCGCAAGTCAAATAGCTACCAGCACATGTGTGCTCTTGCATTTATATCAATACCAGCGAAAAGTATTAATTTTCATTTATGGATGATTATATTGCTTAGCTCCCTGGCGCTTGCGGCAATTATTCCATCTTCATAGTATATTGAAAATTATTTATGGAGTTATTAAAACTTAAGAGAAATATTAAAAAAAAATACGTTATAGATATATAAAATATTTAAAAACAAGTAAGGAGGAGGTAAGTTCGGGTGTAACCGAACATTTTATACTCTCGCAATTTTTTTATTTAACTTTATTTATATTATATAATACACAATTTGACCCACATATTCGTCATATATATTGTATCAAGTCCATTGAAAGTTGGAAACCATAATATTAGGTTAGAAGAACCGAGGTCCTCGTGTTCGATATATGGGTCCTTAAAAACCTATGGTCCGATTTCGGCGATTTTTAGAATGGGGCTGCCACACTGTAAACTTAGTATTTGTGCAAAGTCACTAGTGCTTACTTTATATATTGTAATGTAAACGATTCAGATCGTCTTCAAAGTTCTGGTATATAGAAAGTAGGCGTGGTTGTGAAGCGATTTGGCCTATTTTCACAACATATCATTGGGATGTAAGGAAACTATTACAAACCAAGTTTCATTGAAATCGGTCAAGTAGTTCCTGAGATATGGTTTTTGACCCATAAGTGGGCGACGCCACGCCCATTTTACATTTTGTAAAAACATCTGAGTGCAGCTTCCATCTGCCATTTCTTATGTGAAATTTAGTGTTTCTGACGTTTTTCGTTAGTGAGTGAACCCACTTTTAGTAATCTTCAACCTAACCTTTGTATGGGAGGTGGGCGTGGTTATTATCCGATTTCTTTCATTTTTGGACTGTATTAAGAAGTGGCTAAAAAAACGACTGCAGAAAGTTTGGTTTATATAGCTCTATTAGTTTCCGAGATATGTACAAAAAACCTATTTGGGGGCGGGGCGATTTTTTATACCATATTTTATTTCCATAGCTTTATTTATGGCTTAGTTATGGCACTTTATGTGTTTTCGGTTTTCGCCATTTTGTGGGCGCTTTTGCTCATTTTCGAAAGCAACCTTCCTATGGTGCCAAGAAATAAGTGTGCCAAGTTTCATCAAGATATCTTAATTTTTCCTCAAGTTACAGCTTGCACAGACGGACGGACGGACAGACAGACATTCGGATTTGAACACCACTCTTCACCCTGATCACTTTGGCATATATCCCCCTATATCTAACTCGTTTAGTTTTGGGTGTTACAAACAACCGTTATGTGAACAAAACTATAATACTCTCTAGTAACTTTGTTGCGAGAGTATAAAAATTTCTAAAAAATAATTTATTATAGAGAAAATATCTTAAAAAACTGAAAACTATTATCTTATAAGTAATAAGTAAGGTAAATGGGTGATTCTACGATAAGAGGTTTCAATTGCATAGAGAAAACGGCCAAAGAAAAACTTTGGATTTTTTTCATGAAACCTCTTTAATATGATTTTTGTCCCTTTTATTTATCTTCTCACGTAAGGGCAAGTCACTTAATACATATGTATGTATTTTATTACTTTTTCGACGACCAGGGTAAATACATTGGCCAGGGGAGAGATGTAAAGTTCATGGTAGATAATTATTTTACCAAAAGCAAAAAATTAATTTAAAATAGTATTACAAATTAAAGGTCTCTTTTTCCTAGATGAATAAACACTAAAATTAAAATAACACATCACTAAATTAACTCTTTATCATAAATAAACGAGACAAATATTAAATAAAAATCTTAAGATCATTCAAAAACATTTCTGACTTTTTAAGGACATAATATATCCTCTGCCTTTTCAAAGAAGTTTTGGCATAGGGAGAGTCTGGCCAACCTGATCTTATTTATATATACATACATATATGTATATATATTAGGCATATGCACCGTTTATGCGATTACACTGGTCTACATCAAAATTGCCTTCTACCTGAAAATATACTATATTGATTGTATTTCACTCGTTGAACATAAATATACAAGTTAAAATTCATAATTAGCTCTTATTGTGCATTTATGCCTTATAAATATAATAGAGGGTAGCGCAACAGATTTATCACATTAATGATGATAACTCAAAATATTAAGTGATTACCCGCGGAAATTTTATTATTTCACATTTGTTTGTTGTGTTTAACGTTGACTGTGTTTTGTTCAACAGTTAAAACGTGAATTGTTACCGTTTTTTGCCATTTTTAGTGAAAAATCTGCAGTTTTCGTTATGTCGCGTTTGTTATGTGTTAATAGTGCAGACAATTTTTGCTACATTTGTGGTAAAAAGATGCTCAATAACACAACGTTTAGAAACTGCTTACCTCCATTATTTTGGAATTAACCCTTTATAACTCAACTAAGTAAAAACGGAAAAACTGTATCGTTTCTAATAGATTTCGGATAGAAATAAAATACGTGTTTTATAGTTTAAACAAATTTTTTTTTTATTTGGGTGAAAAACAACAAAAAAGGGTATGTGACAGATATGTCACGTTATGTAACAACGTCTCTAAGCTCATTAAATATTAATATTTGTATTTCGTGAATATTTAAATGTTTTTTAAGAAGTGTGAAATTCTTCGAAGCAGTTGTTTTGCTTCTTGTAGCATAAAGCCACACCACATTTTTCACATACCGTTTGTGATACTCCAACACATCCTGGACGCTTGCAACGAATTCGTTTTTCTGCCCATACCGGCCAGTGTCTAACTTGATCTTGCCTAACTGCCATAGGAGGAAGGGCTGAGCCCTTATGCTTTTTATATTGTATCTCCGCTTCTATTCCTCTTCGTTTCATAGGGGACTTTGTATCCAATTTGCACAACACCGTGGCAACATCTAAACGAAAATCAGCAGATGACAACTGATTGCCCATTAATTTTTTTCTTTATGAGCTCTTTTGTATAAGAGCCAAGCATTAGACATTGCAAGGTCTAAAAAGAGATAAAATAGACGAACATGCCATCGCTTGCTTCTTAGCAATATCTTATAGCGTCCCATGATGCTGTCAATGAGATCAACCCCACCCATGTGCCGATTATACTCGGCTACAATATCTATGTACCTTTTTTTTGCCTTATCATAGCGGCGTACTGTGGACTTCGGTAGCTCACCAGCGAAATTAGAAGCAAGAGTTACACTTTTGTTGTCTTTCCAGACAACGGTGGCTATATTATTCCTCGCACATTTCCAACATATTCTACGCTGGTAGTTCTTCCTTTCCAGTGAAACGTATTTGATGTTCGTTTAGTTCAATATTCTTTTTCTTCCAGACTACATTCATTTTTGGTTTAGGGCGATGTGACGATCCTTTCTGAGTGGCATTTGTAGGCATGGCTGATTCCTCTAAGCGAACGTCAATATCTTCCCTTTCGTTTTCCAAAAGAGCGTAATTTTGTTCACAATCGAGTTCAAAGTCTGAACTTATATCGCCCTCAGGATCAAAATCGGGATCTGTAACGCTATTATCGTCAGTTTCGAACCCATCTTCACTACTTTCATAATTCATCAACTCATCAAGAATTTTATCAGCAGATAAATTACGAGACGCCATTCTGGTGAAGTATATAAGAAATCAACACAAACAAATTTTTAGTGACCCTTATTACTCAATGTTACAGAATTGGTACAAACCTAAACTTCACTATATATTGTATTAGTGAACATTTTTCGTATTATCTTATAGAAATTAAACATAATATTGAACTTACCTGGACTTTTCCACTAAATATTTTATTAAAACACTGACAATTTTTTTATTTTTATCTTTTCGGTAATTGCAAGCACGTGCATTCACTAACTTTACCACAGCGAAAAAGAAAGTACCGTTTTATAAGTGATACCAATACATAAAAATCCAGAGAATTTTAAAATTGAAAAATACGTTGTGTGACAGTCCTGCTATATCACACTAAAAAGGGAAAAATTAATTTTCCTATGTTTCCTCTAAAAGGGTTTGTAACATATCTGTCACATGATGCTATAAAGGGTTAAAATTAAAAACCAAGACAAATCGTGGGTACCACATTTTGGTTGCACAACTTGCTCCACAAATCTGATTAAGTGGCTAAACAAAAAGAAACGTTCATTGCCTTTTGGTGTACCAATGATGTGGAGGGAACCTACCAATCATGCGAATGACTGTTACTTTTTACTCCACCCATCCAGCACGGTATATCACGAAAAAAGAAACGAAGCTTAATATACCCTGACGTAGCCTCTGTATCGCGACCTGTACTACATGGAATCGATTTACCTGTTCCTCGACCTCCCGAAGAATACCAGCAAGATTCTGAAGAAGCGATTAATTCAATGGAAGTTGACTACAATGAGCCTACAACCTCACAATCGCCACAGTTTGTGGGTGACAATATTTTTGGTGACGAACTTCATAGAATTTCGCAAGATGAACTCAGCGACATTATACGAGATTTAAATTTGCCAAAAGATAAAGCGGAATTACTAGTATCGAGAATTAAGCAATGGAATTTGCTTCAACCGGATGTCAAAATCAGTTTATACAGATATCGTCAGAAGAACTTGATGCCCTATTTCAAATCCGAAAACCAACTTGCATTCTGTAATAACGTAAATGGCTTGATGAACGCTTTGAACATTGAATACCATCCACAGGAATGGCGGCTGTTCATAGACTCCTCAAAATTAAGTTTAAAAGCTGTTCTTCTCCATAATGGTAACACACAACCATCGATTCCGTTATGCCACGCTGTGCATACTAAAGAAACATACGAAAATATGAAATTAATTTTAGATGCCTTTTTTGTTTTGATTTTTTCCCTTCTAACTGCTTTGATGTAAGTGACGAACATGGTGAACGATTCCACCAAGATATCTCGACAATGGAAAAGAGATACCAGGGCCGATGTTAGCGGACTAGTGCTGGAATTTGAAAAGAGATACCCCTAACAGTGATTACAAAAGACAACCGAAAAAGAAGAGAAAATCTTAATAAAATACGTTATTTTTTTTTAAATTGTAATATTTCCAATTTTAAGAAAAGAAAAAAATAATAGTAAATAATTATTATAGTTTTTTTTTCATAAAATGTTTTGTACTTTAACCTGTTACTAAAAGCCAAATTTTGTATACCTAATATTTCCAAAATTAGAGCTAATTCAAAAAACATATTCTTGTTTTCCTATTCAGTAACCTCAAAGCAATATAAAAATCAAGTATTCAATTAAAAGGAACACAAAACGTTACATTTTGTAGACCAGTGTTATAGGAGAATCTATTTGAACGCGCTAGTCATCACTGCTTTTTGTTGTTTGGCGACAATTGGAAATACCAATAGAAACCAGGTCACTGGCTTTTCCTACGGAATGGAGGGCTTACTGTTCCTCTGCTTCCACCAGCGGGTACTGCATCGAACACTTTCCAAGCTGAAGCGCTTTCGTCATTCTCATCGGATGTTTCTGCACCATAAAGCAGAACGGGGATGATAAGGGACTTGTAGAGTTTGGTTTTGGTTCAGAAAGAAGTTCACGCAAGAAAGTATCAAAACTCAAGCAGCTCACGACTTCCGGTCCGGGTGTCATGATGAATAGTATCTCCCCTGGTCTCTAACTTTCTCCACTGGCAGTTATTTTGCCAGGGGAAATACGGCTGAATTATTTTTTGGGTTAATTATTTATTTCACTTTAATTATCACAGTATTAGTAATTTAGAACAATAAAGGCAAAAAATTAAAATAATACTATACGTTATATGAATGCCAGGGCAGAGAAAAAATCAATTTTCAAATCCAGTACACCGCACGATCGGGGCGCAATAACCAAAAAACTACAGCGCTCAAACGGATTTCGCGATTAGTATTGTTAACTTCAGGTTGAAATGAGCCCATGAGCACTTTTTTCAATGCGGTCGTCTTTGAGTTTATGCCGTACAAGCGGAACAAAATTTGGCAGGGTAGACACATAAAAAAATCGGGACAAAAGTTAATTTTAAAAATTATATGAAATAAACAAAATATTTTTGTTTTTTATTTAACAATACTTAATTTTAATTATTTTACTTCCGATTGAACTTAGTTTTGGTTTAGCATCTCATACAAAAAATGTATGTATTGTCCGAAAGTTAAATAAAAAGTAGCAACGGTACAAGCCAGGGGAGAGACTTTTTTTAGACTTTGTAAGGAATTCCAGAAAAAATGTTTTAATTATGCAGTAAATTGTAATGTTATTTAATACACTACATTAATATGATGTGATATATTTAAAAAAATAGCAACATAAAGGACGAAAACAATACTTTAAGCTGATTGCCGCACAAGTTACCTCTTATTGTATCTTTATAAGAAAATTGTTTTTCATTTCCATAATTTCATATCCAGTTTAGTTGCTTCTGCATGAACATAATTTTGAGTGAGCATCTTCCTAAAAATTTTTAAGTTCAACATGAAATTATTAAAATTGTATGTCAGTACAAACTATAAGCAAAAGACATGTATACGTTGATGTAAATATGGAAAGCGGGAATTCGAGCAAATATTTGCAACATTTCACTTCTAACCTCACTCATTAAGCACCATAAAATATGTTGTCAAATTAAATGTTAAACGTTAATTACAATTTAAACCTAATTTAATTTCCACGCATACTTTCTCTGTAATGACGAGCACGTACCACATACAACCGAAAGATAACGATTTGCGTGCGTCGGAGGGTTGCGTGCTCGGCAAAGGAGTGAAAAGCAACGATGTAGGGCGGCGATACTAAAGGGGATGGGGGAGGAGTAAAGGCATTGTTCAACGCCCAAAACAAATGTTACGCTTCACATATTTTGCTATGAAAACCACTTTGGGGGTTTGCGGCTACGTTGCACACACACACGCTTCCACGCGCGCACACATGCACACATATACACTCGCACACAAATAAGACGATATTCGAATTACTTGTTAATTCTTTACTTGGTTGCGTTGCTTTTGTTCGTTGTGCTTATCGTGCGCACGATTGTTGTGTCTGTTCGTGTCGTGGCTGAAAAACGCATTTTGATAAAGTGCCAGTACCCGCGGGAAATTAGGAAACGCACATACACACACGCATACACTTTTCGACACACTTGTGCGGCATTACTAAAGACACACACACATACAGCATTTGGCCCGAAAACATGCACAACTTTAATGACAACAATTATCACGCACACATACGTACACTAACGCGAGTACGTGACATGCGCTTATGTGTAAATAATGCGCTGCTGTATGTATGTAGCAGTGGGGATGCCGGGGCGTATGAGTGACGCCAACGCTTGAGTTCAGCGTATAATTGTTAGTACACACTTATTTAACCTTTTCTATATTCCGTTGCTAAGTATATGAGTGTAGCCTTAACACGTGCAACCGCTCTCATCCCGCTGCGACGCTACTTATTTCGCTTAGAGCGCACTGCGTGGACTGCATACTACATATTATGCTAAATTATTTTTATTTTCATTCTCAACGATTTCTTAATGACACCAATCCAATAAATTTCCACTTTGTCGCAAGGCGCGTTGCGTCTCTTCATTTACTAACGCAGGCGCTCGCTTTGGCTCCCACCATATGTTTAGCTCTTAGAATTGCGCTTAATAATGAATAATGAATGAGATATTCGGCATTTCATTATTGAAGGTGTCAGCAGTATGCACTGTGTTAGTGAAAGTTATCGACTCAAAAAGGCAAGCGAACTGTTAAAATTGCTTAATTATTTATATTATTCTTTTTATATATAGACAATTTAGTTTTTGACATTTGGCGCTTTATGGAACATATAATTAATACATAAATCGAAAATATGTTTTCGATGTTATGTGGTTGTTGTTGTAAAGTGTTTGAATTGGATTATTATGGGGATTAGAATGTTCTCATAAAGAGGCTCGAATCAGTAATAGATCGAAAGCACCTTATACCAGTACATCAGTTTGGCTTTCGTGATCACCATTCAACAATTGAACAGGTGGACTGAATCGTTAATTTCGTTGAAAACGCTATGGATAAAAAGAACGTTTGAAGGCCGCCGATTCTTGGACGTGTCTCAGGCTTTTGATAGAGTTTGGCAGACACGAATCTACTGCTGAAATTGAAAGGCATGTTATCCAAACAATATTGCGAAATAATTGCTTCCTACCTAAAAGATAGATACTTTCTCATAAAACAAGAGGATGCATACTCAAACTTGCAACCGATAGAAGCGGGTGTTCACCAGGGAAGCGTGTTGGGGCCAATGCTTTACTTGCTTTTTACAAGTGATATCCCCACTGACTCAAATTATTTGACAGCGACATTTGACATGACATGGATGATAGCAGCAGGAGAGTCAACCTCAGTAGTCAATTCACGTAGACTTTACTTAAAAAAAGACATCATACCATTCCATTTATATAAACGGTACTCCTATACCACATCACAATAATGCTAAGTACCTAGGAATCACCCTAGATGCTAAGCTTCGCTGGAAAGAGCATGACAAGAAAAAAGGGGGTGAGCTTGATTTAAAATTTGCTAAGTTTTACCATCTAGTCGGTAGGAGATCCACGCTTTCAATCGAAAACAAGCTGTTTATATATAATCAAGTACAAAAGCCAATTTGGGCCTATGGAGCTCAACTATGGGGGTGCTCAACTCAAAGCTGCATTGCTTGCTTTCAGCGCTTCCAAAATAAGGTACTAAGAAGTGTAGTTAATGCACCTTGGTATGTTAGATTTGCTGGCCTTCACAGTGATCTTGGTGTGAATTCAGTAGTAAACGAAATAACCAAACTTACAAAGACTCACAAAATGAGGCTGAGACAACATGTAAATGAAGACGCATCCAGACTCATCGGTACCGCTGAACGAGAAAACCGACTGAAACGTAAGAGGCCTTCAGACTTAGCAAGACAACTGTAACAACAAATGAATTCCTCTAACATTTAGCTTTTAATTATCATTTTTAACTTATTAGAATTGAATTGTTGTTAGTATTTGATCATTGCATACTTGGTACAATTGTAATAAAAAATACAAAAACTGGGAATTACCGTTAAAAAATAATTTTTAAACTTCCATTTGAACTAAATTCCAAAACATCTGAAAAGGTTTCAATTATTTCTTTCGTAGTTATTTTCTACTATTGTGCGTAAAACAATTTCGAAAGTTATCATATTAATATAGATGCCAAATAAAAAAAAAAACTATCCCGCTTAATTAACGATTATGTAGCGGATATCTCGATCGGAACTTCAAGCAATGTTTGCCAAATTCACTAGTGCTTTACAGTGGACATCGTCAATTGTGTCACCGAATGGCAATGGGTACTAGGCAAATAGGTCTTACATATTATATCTAACTCCAAACCACTGATTTCAGACTTAAAAAGTAGTGAAAATCGTTTATCAAAGAGCATTTATAATCTTTTTATACTCTCGCAACAAAAGTTGCTAAGAGAGTATTATAGTTTTGTTCACATAACGGTTGTTTGAAAGTCATAAAACTAAACGAGTTACATATAGGGTTATATATATCAAAATGATCAGGATGACGAGACGAGATGAAATCCGGATGTCTGTCTGTCCGTCCGTCCGTCCGTCTGTCCGTGCAACGGTTAACTTGAGTAAAAATTGAGATATCTTAACGAAACCCTGAGGAGGTTGCTTTCGAAAATAGGCAAAATCGGACCATTGCCACGGCCACAAAATTGCGAAAACCAAAAACTTATAAAGTGTCATAACTAAGCCATAAATAAAGTTATTAAAGTAAAATTTGGAATTTTTTTGGGGAAGTGGGCGTGGCTCCGCCTCCAAATCGGTTTTGTATATATCTCGCAAACCAAGCCTTCTGCAATCGGTTCTCCTACGTACCCCACCACTTACCATGAAAATAGTTCAAATCGGATAATAACCACGCCCACCTCCCATACAAAGGTTAGGTTGAAAATTACTAAAAGTGAGTTAACTCACTAACGAAAAACGTCAGAAACACTAAATTTCACAGCATTAATAGCAGAATGAAGCTGCACTGAGATTTTTTTACAAAATGGAAAATGGGCGTGGCATCGCCCACTTATGGGTCAAAAACCATATCATAGGAACTACTCGACCGATTCGAATGAAATTCGGTATATAAAATTTTCTTGACACCCTGATGACACATGTGGAAAATGGACGAAATCGGTTCACAACCACGACAATTTCCAATATAACTCATTTTTGAATTCCATCTTATTCCTTCACTTTATAATATATATATAAGGAACCAATGAAGATAGCGAAATAAAACTTTACACAAATACTGAATATGATATGTGGCATCACTTGTGAAAAAATTGTCGAAATCGGACTATAATTTTTCAATGCCCCGGATATCGAATATGAAGAACTCAGTGCGCCAAGGTAACTTTTCACCGAAAATTTCGGTAAATCTCTCAGGTATCTTAATTTAATTCAGAGGACATATTTTTCTTCTAATAGTGTGTCTCTGTACCAGAAAAGGTTAAAATCGGGTCATAACTTCCCTTATATATGAATATATAAGAATACCTAATTATAGGATTTTCAAAAATACGATGAGCTTAATAGCTTATAAATCGGTTAATATGTGAAATATATTTATGCCGAATATATGGGTCAAATTGTGTGTTTTCTTAATAAAGATATAGCAATAAATTGCGAGAGTATAAAATGTTCGGTTGCACCCGAACTTAGCCTTTCCTTACTTGTTTTAATTTGATACATCCGATTATTACTCAACCAAAGTTTCACATGAAAATTGCTGAATTTGACATATTAATTCATATTGAATTTTTAATTATATTCATACATTAAAGAGATTATTAGTATTATTATTTTCATTCTCTATTTTTATACAAATTCATAAGAGCATTACATTAATCCTCAGTGAAAAGTGTAGTGACAACATAATTTCCATGCAAATTGTGTAAATTATACATTTTCGCTGGATATCCGTTATTTACGCTAATTAATAACTGTATTTTAGGAAATATATACACTAACTCGCAGCTTATGTAAATATTATTATTATTGGCCTGAATACGCGCGTATAAAAGAAAATAAATTGCAATAAAATAAGCCTATCAGCGTACTACCGTTATAAAGCTCTCAGTATTTAGCATCAATGTAGAACAATTATTCCGCGCCCGCTCTAAACGCAGACAAACACGTTAATTTAGTAAAAGCAAATATCAGTGACAGTGGCGTAAAAAATAAATAAATATTTATGAAAATGCAACACTAAACATATAAATGCACACACACGCACCACGCATGCTTTATAGCCAAATGTCATTTATGCGCGCTCACGACTATCAGTTGGCAACAGGCAGAGATTGCAGTCAACAGCGCAAACACAAACACACACACCGCCACACATACATGCATGCTTAATGCTTCTAATGCTTGGCTGTGTGCGTGCAGGCATAAATACGCTGAAATGCTGCAAATACATACAAAATGTCAGAAAGGGCGCAAAACAACCGCAACACAAGCACCACCACAAACAGGGCCTTATCACCGTTAATACGAGTCTATTATAAAAATGTTGGCCAACATTAGGCGTCGCCGTTCGTTAAGCGTTGATTTTGTGTGTTTTTAGCTAAGCGTCGGATTACAAACGCTGTCGAATATTGTGAGCGACGCGTGTCGCTGATATTTTGCAAAATATACAATGCCTACATTTACTGTTTTATACATATATATTTATTTACAAACATACATACATATATGTATGCGTGCGTATGTGGCTTTGCTGTGTGGCGTGTTTTGTGGAATTGCTTGTCATCCAATTAAGCCGGGTTTCATTGGGTGAAGTACGTGTTTACTTCGTTGACGCCGCCGCCGCCGCCGCCGCCGCCTCAGGCCCTAATTGTTTGTGCTGTTCGCTACTTGCTGATGATTTTCATAAATCACACAACGGGATTAATTTGTTGCAGATTTATTTTGTACTCAACTCGAGCTCATCATTTCATTTGTGGCGAAAACGTACTCGATATGTTGATGCTGACATCAAAACCGACATAGTAATCCCAAGCAAATGGATTGCGTGTAATCTTTACAATATTTAAAGCTTCAAATTTGGTTTATAAAATTTTTCAAAAATCGTATCTTTATTTTTGAACCAACTATAGATTTTGCTATCAATTCCAGTTTGCAAATGTTATAGCTTTTTTGCACAGGAGTTAATTGATCAATTAATCGACAATTGCTCAATTAAAGCGCTAATGTAGATCGATTTAACATACAAAGGAAAAAATCTTATTTTACTACATTAATTTCTAATCGAATACAAATCGAGTTGAAACTGGAATGCAACTGTGTGCGGGTTGTTGTTCACGCTGGAAATTTGGTTTTGGTTATTGATATAATAGCAATCAGCTGATGAAATTCTCCCACTTCATATGAACAACAAAACAAAATGAAAACAGCTAATCGTTAATCGATTGGCCGGCTGTGCGAACGGTAAACACTGGTTTCTCAATTATAACCTTAATGTTTTAAATTAATTTGGTTGTGTGAAATTTAGTTAGTGAACAATATGCAAACAATTTACTCACCCTGTATTTCATTACATTTTATTTGTTATCACATACTCTCACACAATGTTGTTAAACACAAGTAATATTTGTAATATACATACATATATAATATGTATTTTATAAATACATAGTGCATAAGAGTGTGTGTGGTATAAACACCCGCCCACCTACATGCATCCACACATCCATCAATTCATGCATTAATTTACGAGTATATGATACTTTGCGGCACTGTTTGAGTTGCATGCCGCGTGGCGAGCGATTTAAAGCGTATTTGCCGTTCTATCATCAGCCGTATTTGCATTTATATTGCATTGCATACGCTTAGGCGCTAAATAAATGGGAAATAAAATGGCAACACCACCGACGCAACGAACATGGTAACCGGCTGCAATACATATAAATAACGCTCAAACACGTATGCAAACAGCCCAATAAAAGAGATTTAAGTTCGATGTATACAACTAGGCAGGCAGTTTTGATTGGCACTTGTTATACTCTCGCAACCTGTTACACAGAGTATTATAGTTTTGTTCACATAACGGTTGTTTGTGTCACCAAGAAATATAAGAGTTAGAAATGGGGTTATATATACATAAATGATCAGGATGACGAGTGGATTTCAAATCCGGATGTCTGTCCGTCTGTCCGTGTAAGCGATAACTTGAGTAAAAATTAAGGTATCTTAATGAAACTTGGAACACATATTCCTTGGCACCCTGAGGAGGTTGCTTTCGAAAATGGGCAAAATCGGTCCACCGCCACGCCCACAAAAAGGCGGAAACGGAAAACCTATACAGTGTCATAACTAAGCCATAAATAAAGTTATGAAAATGAAATTTGGAACATAGGATCCCATTAGGAAGGGGCACATTTAGATGTAATTTTTTTGGAAAAGAGGGCGTGGCCCCGCCCACAAATAGGTTTTTTGTATATAACTCGCAAACCAATAAAGCTATATAAACCGAACTTTCTGCAGTCGTTTATTTTAGCCATTTCCTTATACAGTCCAAAAATGAAAGAAATCGGATAATAACCACGCCCACCTCTCATACAAAGGTTAGGTTGAAAAACGTCGGAGACACCAAATTTTACATAAGAAATGGCAGAAGGAAGCTGCACTGAGATTTTTTTACAAAATGGAAAATGGGCGTGGCGTCGCCCACTTATGGGTCAAAAACCATATCTCAAGAACTATTCGATCGATTTCAATGAAATTCGGTATATAACACTTTCTTGACACCCTGATGACACGGGTGGAATATGGCCGAAATCGGTTCACAACTACGTCTACTTCCCATATAACTCAATTTTGAATTCTGTTGATTCGTTCACTTTATAATACATATATACATTAGGAACAAATGAAGATAGCGGAATAAAACATTACACAAATACTTTATTTGAGCTGTGACATCACTTGTGGAAAAATTGTCAAAAACGAACCATGACTTTTCAAGGCCCCTGATATCGAACATGAAGAACTCAGTGCCTAAGGGTAATTTTTCACCGAAAATATAGGTAAATCCCTCAGATATTTTAATGTAATTCATTTCCTCTGGTAAAAATCGGGTCATAACTTCCCCCAGATCCCATATACCTAATTATAAGTAATATTAAATTAAGTGAGCGTATAGTCTTCGATACATTGTATCTTGGTGGTGAAAACGAGTGAAATCGGTTTAGGAATTACCTCAGTCCCCATACACTATTTATGATGATTTTCGTTATTCTATTGAACTTTATTCAGAATATATGCGTCGAATTGTGTTATCTTTATAAAATTACATCAATAAATTGCGAGAGTATAAAATGTTCGGTTACACCCGAACTTAGCCCTTCCTTACTTGTTTTTGTTAGTATTACTGCTATAACTGACATCTGACATTTCACTAATAAGAATCGACGGGAACCAAATAACAACTGCAATTCGTTGAACAATTGATTGTATGGCAATCAAAATAATCGAAAACCAAAATTAACGAAATAAAATAGTTGAATACGATTCTCTGACTTTTCTATTTACCTTTTAACAAATTTCTAATAATTATTTTTTTTTTAAATCCAGCAAATTTAATTGACAAACAAATTTGTCCGTACTACTTTGAAGTACTATCTGCGCTCAATTGCCACCGTTGATTTGAATTATTTCTATGCTTCAGGTTATAGTCAGATTTCGGCAGCTTTCAACAGTGGCGACAACACAATGCTTGCCACTTAATTCGATGCTAAATATTTTACTTCCGTTCGCTTTGAACGTGAATTTCATTACGAACAAAGTGTGGGGAGGTGTGTGTACTACCAAATGCTGGTGTTGTTAATGACATCGTCATCCGCTGGCAGCGAGGCGCGCGAATTGTTGACAATTTGTCTTTAGCAACCAGTTACGCAAGACATAATTTATTGGTGATGCCAGTTGTGCGCTATTTTTTTATTGATATTATTGTTTTTGCAAATTTTATTAAGTACGCTTTAGCTCCATTTCAATTGTTTTTGCAATTGTCATTTGTTTGATACATGAAACGCAAACTTCATTACACCAATAGATTCAATGACTCTGTCTTTCGCTTGTTCCTTTTCTCTTCAGCAGATCTGTGCTTTCCACACTCAATGCGAAATTTACTTAATGCCCCCTTCTCGACTTCGTGCTGCGTAAAAGCGATATTCAAACGGAATTCAGAGCAAATTTTAATGCTCATTAAAATGGAAATTGATACTTTAGTTACAGTCAAATTAAATTGGTAGGTTGAGCGCGCTCTCCCACCAGTTGGCAGCACTCTACAAGGCTACGTTTATCCCTGCATTGAGATACCAATACCAGTTTACTGCGGTAATCACTCGAATTTCAAACGGTGTTTCCTTTTATGCTGTTTACTTCAAGTTTGTTTTGTTCGTAGTTCGCCTCAAATTTGCTACGCCATTTGTTCATACTATTTAAATTCATTTCAGTTTGAAACTCAACTGGTTTGTACTACATACTTGGTTTTATTTCCTCGCGTTTGTTATTTATTTACTTTTTATCCTGCTTCCTGCTTTGTTTGCTTGTTATAATCACTTCATTTCTCCTTTCGCAACGATTTTATTTCAATCCCTTTGTTTTCTCCTTGGTTAGTTTTAGCACTTCTTATTTTTATATTTATTTATGTCGATTACTGTAGCAGTTTTAATATGTATCAAATAAATAAAATAAACTATTGCTTTGATCAAAGTTTCTTTACAGTTACAGTAAAGTGGGTCCATTCAGTGTTTAAATAGTTACTTGAAGATTTTGCGTTCAACAGTTTCAAATCCAACTATTTATATAAGTATTATCTGGTAATATTTGTTTTTTTTTTTGCATTTTTTCTCAATCGATCTGGTTATGAATTCAGATTTTTATACTCTCGCAACAAAGTTGGTAAGAGAGTATTATAGTTTTTTCACATAACGGTTGTTTGTAACACCCAAAACTAAACGATATAGCAAAGTGATCAGGGGGACGAGGCGAGTCAAAATCCGAATGTCTGTCTGTCCGTCCGTCCGTCCGTCTGTGCAAGCTGTAACTTGAGTAAAAATTAAGATATCTTGATGAAACTTGGCCCACTTATTTCTTGCCATCATAGGAAGGTTGCTTTCGAAAATAGGAACAATCGGACCCCTGCCACGCCCACTAAATGGCGAAAACCGAAAACACATAAAGTGCCATAACTAAGCCATAAATAAAGCTATGGAAATAAAATTTGGTATGAAGGATCGCATTATGAAGGGGCATATTTGGATGTAATTTGGGGAGGTGGGTGTGGCCTCGCCCCATAATAGGTTTTTTTGTACATATCTCGCAAACCAATAAAGCTATATAAACCAAACTTTCTGCAATCGTTTTTTTTAACCATTTTAACCATTTCCTTATACAGTCCAAATATGAAAAAAATCGGATAATAACCACGCCCACCTCCCATACAAAGGTTAGGTTGAAAATTACTAAAAGTGCGTTAACTCACTAACGAAACACGCCAGAAACATTAAATTTTACAAAATAAATATCACAAATAAGCTGCACTAAGATTTTATTACAAAATGGAAAATGGGCGTGACATCTCCCACTTATGGGCCAAAAACCATATCTCAGGAACTACTTAACAGATTTCAATGAAATTCGGTACATAATATTTTCTTGACACCCTGATAACACGTGCGGAATATGGATGAAATCGGTTCACAACCACAACAACTTCCCATATAACTCAATGTTGGATTCCATCTGATTCCTTTACTTTATAAGATATACATTAGGAACAAATGAAGATAGCGAAATAATAGTTTACATAAATACTGTATATGATCATCGTGGCATCTCTTGTGAAAAAAATGTCGAAATCGGACGATAACTTTTCAAGGCTTCGGATATCGAATTTGAAGAACTCAGTGCCTTATGGTAATTTTTCACCGAAAATATCGGTAAATCTCTCAGATATCTTAATCTTTTTCTTCTAATAGTGTGTCTCTGTATCAAAAATGGTTAAAATCGGGCCATAACTTCCCCAAACTCTCATATAGCTAATTATAGGATTTTCAAAAATACGATGGGCTTAATATCTTATAAATCGGGTAATATATGAAATTTCTTAGCCAAATTAAATGAGCATATAATCTTAGATATAATGTATGTTGGTGATGAAAATGAGTGAAATCGGTTTAGGAATTACCTCAGCACATATACTATATATTATGAGGAATTTTCTATTGGACTTTATGCCGAATATATGGGACAAATTATGTGATACCTTAATAAAAATATAGCAATAAATTGCGAGAGTATAAAATGTTCGGTTGCAACCGAACTCAGTCTTCCCTTACTTGTTAATTTTATTTAATTTATTTTTCGTAAATTTTTTTTTTTCATATTCATTTTCATTTCATATTTTAATATTCATAGAAAATTTTTTAAATATATTTCCTATCTTATTTGAAAGAATTTAAATGTAATTTTTATATTTGCCTTCATATTTGTATAATATTTTATTAAAATTATTAAATAAATATATTCCGAAAATATTGTCGAAATAATCTTCGAAATATCAGACCACTTTTTTCGGTAAAGATAAATATAAAGCATGAATTATTAATGTAATCTTGTTGTATTAATATAAGAGTAATTAAAACCTAAATTATCATTTTAACATATCTTTCTTTATCACCTTCTTATCTAAATTGCTTTTACTTTTCGTTATCATTTTTTCCTTACTCTCAGTTATATATTTTATTCTTTTCGACAACGCTATCGCACCGGTAGATAACCGTAAATTATTTCATATAAAAACGGTAGGATACCATAGGTACACTATATAAATCTTAAACTCTTTTCCATAAACAATAATTGCATCATTCTTTATAGCTTAATAGGAAAAGTTTAACAATATTAAAAAGTGTGATTTATTGGTTTCGTAAGGCTTAACATAAAAGCGGTGGGAGTGTACATTCTACAATAATTATTTTTATTACGATTTTATAGGCATTTAGAACAAACTTATTTGGGGTTTGTAACTTTTCAATGTCTTTAACACTTTCCAGAGTTACTTTTGATTTATAACGGTTAAAATGCTCAGAAGAAAGAGGTAAGCTGCATAAGCCTAGTGTAGCTGGGACAAAGTTGCAAAATTATAGTAAATTTCTGATGATCTATAGTATCTCTGCGACTTGAATTTATGTGCAAGTGGAAAATATTTTTAATTTCTGTTGAGCTTCAAGATACTAGCATCTATCTACCTTCGCTTTATGTACGTGGTATATAAATACATAGTTAAAATGCAGTGAAAATCAGTGTTTTCTTAGTTTCTTTTCAAAGTAAATTTGCATTCAACTGCAAATTACCATAATCCATTAGCGCAATGAGGGTGTCAACGGTAGCAATGACAGCAACACTAACAGCAAATGCAACAAGAATAACCATAAAACAATAGCAACAATAAAAATTCAATCATTCACGAGTAAAGTTTACACCAACAGCACCGCAAGCAATCCAACTTTATGCATGTGTGTGTTTGTGTGTAGAGTGCACAGTGACGTGATGACAGCAACTACAATGAAGGAAGGAAGGAAGGAATTGTGAATCAAGAAGGATTACTTTGACAACATTCGGTTGCCATGTGACACAATACATCAACACGCTGAGAGTGTGAGAGTGTGTGAGTGTTGTAAATGCAATGAATCCTTGCCAGTAACACAGAAAGGCAACTAGAAGGAAGCAGCAAGGCAGCGAGCGCATGCACCACTTAAGCACACATATTCATTCACACTCATATATATGACCGAATATTTAATCATTCTTCAAGGTTTCACATTGAGCTACATGTTGGAGAACGCAATAGTTAGCATTAATGTCTCGAGAAAAATGTTTACAGTTAAGTAGCAACATGTATATTCACTTATATAAGTCAGCCTCAATTGCAATTATTTATATACAAAGCAGTTGATAAGTGTAGCTGAGTACATTCTATGAATATTAACCTTTTTAATGATACTTTTAATTACTATTGATAAGTTAAGACACAGTCATCAATAATCAGAAGGGAAGAATTTAAATGAAATTGCCATAATACACACTTAATGGTGATATACTTTCAAATGATTTATAAACAAATTTTCATATAAGCAAAATGGAGACTCTTCTCCAAGTATATATACACATATGTGATACAAAGTAAACCTTCAAAATATGGATGTGATCTGGACCATCTTAAGTGTAGTGTAAGTAAATATATTGATTCGAACTCAAAACTCTGCGAGCTCTATTCATGCATTCAGCTCAGTCAGTTTAGCGTATACTCTGGCTTTCAAGAATTACTTATATTTATAATTTTCGTATTTACATAAATATGTATGGTATGTGAGCTGTAGGGTGTAAAGGATGGTGATGCATTCAATAAAAACTGAAAATAAAATGAAAATGAAATTTCATACGAAGAAGCTAGTCGGACCATTGCAAATAGAGAATGTGAACTGTGTGTTAGGTAAAGGCCAATGAGAGTTCTATTATGTATTTACTCATACACTTGTTGGTATACGCTATAAATATTGACAATATATTGCTGGCAACATTTCCAATATTTAACAATGTGCAAACAATATTTTACCTAAACGACTTTTCTATGTAGGTATGTATTGGTTAAGGCAACAAAGAATGCAAAGTGTTCAATGGAAATAGAAATTCGATATTGTGGAATTCAGTGCTGGTTCAAAGTATTTAACATTAGAAAGAGTAAGAAGAGTAGACAAGTTACAGGCAAATCTTGGTTATAGAAACGAACAGGACAAAATTAAAGCCCATAGTTGGCTTGAGATCGCTGATTGGCAGTGTAGAGTTTAATATTTACATATATTTAGTACATAGTAGCCTTATAGTAATGAATAGTCTAAAAATATAAATAGTTCCGAAATTGACTTGAGGCTACTTTCGATTTCATGGACATTCAGCAGACTGAAGTCAAAGTTGAGTGACGTAAATGACATGAGAAGCAACACAGTTATCGAGAAGCATATATTTATTATATATAACGCTTAGCTAATCTACTTTTGATATATATATTTATATATAGAATGTTTCGTTAGAGTTATCAATGAGGGACGAACTGTCAAGCTAGCTGTCAAAGTGGTTATACCAAAATTTGGAGAATATACTAAGAGCGTTATACCAAATATAAGATTCCAATTAATCGGCTAACACTACATATGATTCTGGAAGACTTCATTCAATGAAATCCCTTTAAGGCAGTAGTCTGCTTTAGAAGCCGAAAAAAAGCGGTTTTTTTTGCAATTTTTTTGAAAAGAAAGGAAATGATTGCGGTAAATGGAATTTTAAGACGATAGTGTACTATATTTAAGGTTTAAAAAACAATATTTATTATTAAAAAATATTGAAATTTTTTCAAAGTTGTAAGTATTTTTCTGGAGCGCCTGGAGTCTGCACTTGTAAATCGGTGCCGGTGATGGAGGTCATGCGATGCATCTGAAACAGTCGAACCAATTTTTTTTTTATTTTTTATAAGTTTCTTTTCTTTATGAACCAAAAAAATACCGAAGAAGTTATAAAATTCCAAATTTTTTCGAAGTTTGAAAAAAAAATTCAATTTTTTAAGAAAAAAAAAATTGACTTTAAGTTGCAAAACAAGTAGTTTAAATAATGCTTTGGTCCAACTTTTTTAGTTCAAATAGAAGATAATTTAAGGGGTTATATACAGTTAGAATTAAAAAAAAATCGATTTTTTTTATTTCATTTTCTTAATGTACATATATTTAAGAATACACACAGAAAATTTCATATCGTTCCGGTGAATATTTTCAAAGTTGTAAGCAAATTTGAAAAGGCGTTTCAGAGTGCTTGGAAGTACAAGGTCCGAGCGGCAGCGCGTTTTTCTCAATTTACAATTTAAGGCCGAAATTTCGGTGAAGAAACGATTTTTTGTCAAAAAAATTTATTTTGCTTATTCCTTCGATTAATTACTAGATTTAACACTATTTTAACGAAATCTGTTTGGTTTTTTAATTTCATATGATCCAGTTCCGAGATATAGTGGTCACCGCAAAACGTCTTTTTTGAGAGGAGCTCCTGGAGATCAGCTGTAGCTCTTTTTCAAATAAATATTTTTACTAGTACTAAATCTTAAAATACAGTTAAAAGATACCATAATATGTGTATACATTTTTGGATCAATAAATTAAAAAGTTTTCTCAGAAAAAATTCTGGAAAATTTTTTTCGGCCGTCTTACTGTATATAACCCCTTAATACTGAAGCTAGATCACTGTGGTTTTTTTTCGTTCGGACATATATTCTTTTTGCTATCGCCGGCACTGTTTTCTAACATTTGTGAAAATGAAAACTCGAGAAACGCGCTTTAAAGACATATTCTTGGATAGTTTTGGAAGAGATTTAAAACAAAACAAAAAATTCGATTTTTTTAATCCTGTAAAGCAGATTACTGCCTTAATGGTACAGCGAAAAATTTACAAGCTGAAAGACCGTCGTGACCTCTGTAATGCAAAAACCGCTTCGACTTTTGAAAATCAAAAGATATGCACAACGAAGACCACAACCACAAAGCAGCCACATTACAATCAAAATCGTCCGTTCGCTTTTGATCATCAAGTATTTAATGAACAAGACCGACTCCATTCCTACACCACATTGCTTCTTCGTTCAAATGAGTTGTCAAAGTTTTGCGCAAAAGAGCGGAAAAATACGAGTATATACCAACCAACTATTTGAGGATGCGTTAAAGCGTCGGTCAAGTGAACGCGTGCCCGGAATACTTTGTAAGCTTTTATGAGGGCATGGAATGAAAGCAGTTGAAAGGACATTGAAATTCGGTGAATTCAAACTCAGCAAAGTAGAAAATCAACAACAATGAGACATTAGACCATTTGCATTTGAATGCATGCGAAAGTTGCACCAGCAGAAGCGGCTATTAGTATGTAGAGTGTGAGTATATGGATTTATGTTCGAATGCATGCCGTGCGGGAAATTCGAAACTATAATTATTATTTAATTGTTTCGAATATATTTTCAGTCAGCGGTCGTTTTAAGTTTTTCTTTTGCTCTCTATATCGCAATACTTTTTAAATAAATAGACAGATATATGAGTAATCAAATCTCAGTACAACAATTTTGTGAGCATCTAACTTGGTTTGCTAGTTTCTTTTTTGTCTTTAGGGAACTTACTTATGAACGACGAGACATAACTACAACTATGATCAAAGCTTCATTGGTCAACTTTGAACTTGAAGTTTCTGTCATTGGCTCGCGTTTTTCCTACTGGGTATGCACTCTGTGGCATATAGAAACGACTGCAGCAGTTATTTGCACATTTGCATATTTACATATTACTTACTATGTAAGTAAAACGGTACACATGTGCATTCAATTGCTTCTCTTCAAATTTTAGTCGGTTTAACTATCAACTGTGCTGCCCTGTCCTTGTCTTTTTCAACACTGATGAACGCATGTGAAAACTTCAAATGTTCACTTGTCGCTTCGTTAAACAAAAAAGCATTGGGTAAGATATGATTGTACATGTGCTGTGGCTATTTTTTGTAAGTATAACATTTTTAAAGGAGGTAATGAATTATGTATAAAAAAACTGTTGAATAATCAAAACGGAACAGTTTTATGTTTTGTACTCATCAGAATTATAAGAAGAAAAAAAGAAAATTTTAAAAGTTAATTTTAAAAAAGTAAAATGAGGAAAATTCAAACATGTAATTATATTTTATTTTTAACGAGCTGAAACTAGATTACGACCCTGATTCTAGTCTTTGATGTTCGTTCTCCGACCCTCAAGCGCGTACTTGGGAGGTTTTGAAATTTTGTTTAGCAGGCAGCTGCGAGCGCTTGTTACTCGACTCTCTGGCACGCAATTGTGATGCGAAGAGAATGACTTGCAAGACGATTTTCAGTTTCAGATTAAGATTCTCCATCACGGGTCGTTTTGATACCCTCACCTGAGGACCATTTTCAAAAAAAATGAGATTCTAGCAATAAATATAGCCTATTTAACTAGGGGTAAATGTAGCTTTCCAATGGTGAAAGAATTTTTGAAATCGGCACAGTAGTTTTTGATTCATTACAAACATATATACAAACCGTTTCTCTTTATAATAGTGGTATAGATATCTGTATTTAACTTTACTTTTTGAAAAAAAACGGACAAGTTGTATAAGCTATCTACTTATCTCGTATTGTAGTGCTGACACTCTATCTTCTGATTGTTTTAAACCTTTTACTTCATTTCATTGTAGCAAGTGCAGATGTAAGTAAGTATGTATATCGCATACCACTTGGAACTATCGAACTTATCAATTGAAATTGAATAAACTTTTCACTCTTAGTAGTAAAGCACTCGATATAAATATGCTTGAAACTTTCACACTTTCACCAGTCTGCGCAAACACTTTCATAAGCTGGTGTAAATCACCTGTGTGCTACTTTTCGCACTCAGTCATTATTCACATACACACACGCACACACATACACTCAAAGATAGAACAGTGCGATTTCATGCTCACCTTAAACTTCGTTCAATTGACCAACCGCAGGTGACAACGCCAACAGCGAGCGATGCAATCACATTAATGCTGTCTCCCATATTCCAAGTGTTAAATACGCAGTGAGACAGCTCTCAGAAAAAAAAACAAAAAAAAAAAAACTTTTTTGCGAAACTTCGACTGACTTTGCGAGGTTGACATGTTCTCTCGATATTTCTGTTATCATTGCCCCCACCAATTTCTGTTTACTGCACTACTCCATGGCATACGGTGTGCAGCAAACGGTTCGGAATGCTCGAAATTGACATTCAATAACGAGAAAGAGTGTCTCCCATGCACGTGCACCTCTTTCTCTATGAGTAGTAGTGTGACCTCTGTCTGTGACATTAACGATTTCAGTGTGAGTGTAACACGCTACAAATGGTTTTTATGCTTTCGCTTTGGGCTGACATTTCTGTTTCTTTTTCAATTTGCTAGCATTTTTTTCAGGCATCTATGGAGTGCACGTATGCCAAATATCTCGTTCATTTGCTCAATGTGTCAAACACAGTGCAAATTTGAATTTCCGAAGTAACATTTCAATGGCTTTTAAGAGGTGATAATTTATCTCTTGCTTGGTTAAAAGAAGGGTTATGAAAGCGTTTTTCAAACTCTGCTGAGAATTTGATAATTCGACTTTATAAGTGAGTGACAAAAAAAAAAATTAAACCTTTGAAGTTGAGTTATGAATTGGAAGAGCTTCATAGAAATACGAGTACATATGGTAAGTTTCAATTTCGATGCCCCTTCATTTTAATTAAGTGAAATTTAAGAAATATATGTAATATTTTTTATTAGGGTTTGAATTTCTGGTCGGACTTTTTATTGATAAAAACATTTTACTTTTTTATATAAATTTGACTTAGTACCACTGCTGTTGTAGTGGTATAAACAGTTGATAGTCGTTGGCTTGATCCGAAACGGCTTCAATGTCTCCAATGTGTTGCTGTATGTGTCTTTGGAAAGTGCTATCAACGCATTAAAAGCTGAGACCTAACTACGTATCAAGTAGATTTTTCTATACTTATCATAATTTGCTTTGTCGAGCCGCAAGAGTACTACTGTTCGGAAACAAATGTACCTCCAAATGCAAACAAATTTCAACGGAAGATAATTAAGAACTATATATAGCCAGTTTAACGAAATAGAATTTACCAATAAAGGAAACACTACCAAACAATATGGATACCTATCAGAATGTACTTCGGAAAGCCTTTGCCTGAAAAAGGTTTCGAAGCAGAGTGTCCACAGATTTAAAAAGCTTCTGCTACTGTAATATAGTGTTGTTATTTGCCTAAATCGGTCAAATTGGAAGCACGTTGTGAGTTGCGTGCGTGAGCTGTAATATGCATTACACAAATTCTAATTTTCCATGAATGCCAAAGAAATTAAATTGAAATATTATAATGGAAAGGACAAATATAGGGAAATATTACCGCCAAATATAAAAAGCTTAAATTCCGTCCTTCGCTAAACGAATCAGTAGGAAGTGAACAAAATCATCGTTAATATTAATAAAAACGATGGAATTCAAACAACCGCAATGACAACACAAATTTACAAAGAAGGAAAAAGCGAAGGGAAAATATAATAATTCCAAAAACAAACCAAGCAAACGAGGACAAAGTGTGGCTGTGGAAATACAATTGTATTAAAATGGTTGCCGAGCAATGAAATAACTAAAATAAAATAAGGAGCGAATTTTGTTGAGCAATGAAAATGTTAAACAAACAAATACTTGCGCCAGTGGAGCAACAACAACAACAGCCATGAATGACAATGAATAAATGGGGAAGAGAAAGCAGTTTTGTGCTAAAAAAAGAGGAATTGGAACGCCGCTGAAAGTGAATGAATACAAAGCGTTGAATATTTCGGAACATAGTGTGGCATTGTGGATCGCATGGAAATGAAAATAGTAAATGATGGCGAGTCTTAAGTAAGGAAAAATAAAATGTTGAGTTAAGCTTTTGAGCATGAAAAGAAGCAATGCGAAAGCCGCACGTTTTTCGTAAGAAACGTGACTCAATTTGTTTTTGTAGCTTACAGCAAATGAAAAGGACTTAGATAAATGCTGCATACATGCAAAATATAAAAATAAGAGGAAATTAGCGTGGCAAATTCCACGAACGAAGGTTATATGAAAATATATTATATATGTACATAATATATATATTTTTATATTTCTAAACAAACATAGAATGAAAGTGAGGATAAAATATGAAATATTCCTCTGGTTGCAACAACAACGTCAAGAAAATGGTTTTAGTTATACAACAATAATAATCTGGTAAAAATGAAAGCATTATTATCAGAATTATAATGATCCAATTGAGATCAAATATGCACCGTTTTCTTCGGTAACTCGTTGCCATTTCGAATATTCTCACATAATGCCACTCACATAAACTCCCTCGTACCTATTGGTAAAATACTGGCATTTTTCAACAGCAAAATCATCGTTATGGACAGAAATGCGTAGTGCACGGTCCGGATTATAAGCGAATGTATTAGAATCTTCCAACTAAGCTCCCGGGCTCCATACCAGAAGCTATCCCTATGTGTGTTATTCTAATGGAATACAAGCCCTCTTTTACTTGGCAATTGAAACAATACTTAGACCTCTATATTAGCGGTTGCACGTAATTATAAAAGTGGCGAATCGAACAAACAACTGGTGTGAATTATATAGATGGGCATAATTTGAAGTAAAAGGAGAGCTGTAAGCACTACGGCTCAAACGAATAAAGGTATTCGATCAAATGTAATTTCTGTTGATCGTATATGAATTACTGTTGTAATGAAATTTACGGCCCTTAAAATTGATGAGATACCAGCTAATTGAAGAGAAAAAATAGCTTAATCAACTGAGGCTCCTCCATGAGCAATAATCGATAGAGATATTATAATATCTATCCAGTCGAAAATGGCTAGTATTATATCTCTGTGATATTAGAAGAACGAAAAACTAATTATTTTTAATTAAGTAATTAAATTTCCAATTGTGTCGAGTTTTTGTTCGAAATTTATTACCAGTCGGTCATCAATAATTAACAAGCCTACCATTAGCCTGCCATCAGTAACAGATGGTACCGGAAAGATGTATGGACGCATCGATTCATCCATCTCTCGATGTCAATTCATCTTAATGTAATGAAGTAATACTACACATACCTAAGAAGGTGTATTCTTAAGTATATTCTCTTGTCATCACTTGGTTGTCATAACAACTTCACCATTTAATTCACTAAACTTTGACAATGTTACAAGATTCGCATACGCCTTATATTGCGTATAAAGGCAACACGTAAGTACAGTATTATCTATTATTCGTATTATAAAAAGTGACGTCGTCAGCTGGTCGCAGCCAATTATCTTAACTGCGAATTTGACAGCGAAGAAGAAGACGAAGCGATGTGACATATTCGGCATAGCTATAGCTAAACACACCACTGTTAGATTTTGCGAAACGAAAAGGCAAGCAGAAATGCCATTGTTCGTATAAACTATCCTATACACTATTATACGTATACATAGATATGTATA
Organism: Zeugodacus cucurbitae; assembly: GCF_028554725.1. NCBI lineage: Eukaryota > Metazoa > Arthropoda > Insecta > Diptera > Tephritidae > Zeugodacus > Zeugodacus cucurbitae. The sequence continues at coordinate 4,153,259 of NC_071667.1, forward strand.
TCTGCAATGTATCAGCTAATGCTGACAAGTTAAAGCGCCCCATTTCGTTTACAAGGCCAAACAAAAGTGGAACGCACACAAATAGAAAGCATAGAACATTAAATGGAACAACGAAATTGTGCACACTTCAGTTTTACACAATAGATGTAATAGTTTTGTGCGAAATTGGGCACTACAAAACACTCAAAATGCTCTTAGTGCGGTTTGTTGAAACGAGTTTGAACCACTCAATATACATATTGCTATTGTGGTTGACGCTGCTGCTCCCTGGTGGCCCATTTGGGACGATCTCTTTGTGACGGCCATTCGAATTTATATGCTCTCACTTCTTCTTCTTCCGTTATTTTTGTGTTGTTGTTTTATTTGTTTGTGTGTGAGGTCGACGATATAAAAACAAAATAAATTCGGTTTTGTTGCTTATACTCTGGGTTGGAGTGTCTTCTTAGCTGACTGAAGTACTTACATTGATTTGCTTCTCTGGATATAGGAATGTTTGTAGCACTAGGAATAGGAATCGTTGTTTAGTTAGAAACATGAAACTATTTTCCGAGCTTTGAATTGAATACCCTAGGGAAAAATATTTTTGATATCCCTCTGAAAGTATTGGCCTATGTACGCTGGATTGGCCAAACTTCTCTTGGTAATTGGGATGTCTTTGTCTTAGATTATTCTCCACGTGCTCTAGGTTATAACATTTTCTATTAATGTCCATCATCCATCTAATGTGATTTCACTGAGCTAATATTAAAGGCAATAAAATATATATAAACTTTATCGTCTCAAACTCTAATATATATACATATTTGTCAATGAAATAAGAGTGAAAGAAATACCGGCTAAATATATAAAACTACTACTAGTTAGAATTACAAAATTTTTGCAATGTAGTGCTCGTAAGTCTCGTGCTCGAAAATTCAACCATACTCATTTCATTTGCAATCGCTTAGAGTGCCCTGAATGCACAAACTACGGATTAGGAAAAATTAAATTTTTATTGCCAAACTATTGAAAGTTCAAGTCTTTGCCACGAAGAGCACATTAAAAGGATTTAAGGCTTTCCAGGGCATGAATTCATTTTTATTACACTCTTTTATGGCATACGGCATACTGCTCGCTCATGTCTGAGACACCAGCCGCCAATGGAGCTTGATGATGGTAACAAATTTCGCGGCTATTAGGAACCAACTACCGGTGCACATCAAAACAGCAAAGTGGCGAACTACCATAAACGGCAATTTCTTTGGCTATGATTTTAATAGACACCGTGTGGGCGAAGCTTTTGGCGTTACAGCCGCGGGTGGCCACACTTACTTAACTATGTGGAGCTGCTGGGCGAACAAGTCAGCTCGCCACGTTTTGTGGAGGAGTATTAAACAGTCATTGGGTATTATTTAGGTGCAATTAGAACGTTAACGGTGCCGCACAGTCACTGTCATTTATAATTAAACACTTCTCCATAGAATGAGAATGAATTCATTTATATTGCTTTTACTTCGTATTTGAAGATACTTACCCATACTTATGCACGCTTTTAGGCGTCAAAGCCATGCGCTTAAATGCCAATATTTGGTGGTACGTGGCGTTCGATATATGACTTGTGTTTTATTATGCGGGAGGCAGACGCTTACATTGTGTGCAACGCACATCTTCTGCAACTTTTGATATTATATACAGTTAGTCTCGGGAATTTAATATTTTTGAAATATTATAAGAACTCTAAAAGATGGTTAAACATTAAAAATCTGAAAACAATTGTAATCTTTTAAATAAAAGCAAGTTTTCAACACTTTAATTCATATACAACTATTCACTTTCTCTCAAAGAATCAATTAACTGATGACTATCTAATTTATATATTGATAGGTTCAACTACAGCTCTCACCTTAATTGGAAAATTAACTGTATACAATGATATATAAAACTCAGATTTTGCTTTTATCGACGTTACATATGAATTTCTTTTGGTTTGAACATTTTCGTATTGGCATTCACTTATATTTCTATTAGTTTCTAAATATTCTTAATTAAGAAATAATAAGAAATAAATGCCGTATGTGACATTTTCTACGTCTAATTAGTTCAATTTATGTGTAGCTGAAATTGATAAATTTCCCTTGTGAACTGCTCTCTATAAATAAGCTGAATCCTCTTTATGCTTTATACTTGTATTCTTTGCTCAGCAACTTCCAACAGATTGCTACTAATTTGAAAAATTGACCACTAATCAGTTTTCTCACTTTCCACCACATCGAGCCCGGTCAATGCTCGTGTGAATTATGCTATGCTGCTCAATAAACTAGATAAGTTCATTCGGGGACTAAGGTTACGAGGAAGAAGAGGACATAGAAGCGATAGAAGCAGCAATAAAGTAACTGCTACCGCAGCAACGGCATAGCTCGACATGATATCTCTTGGGCCATTGCAGACATTGGTTACATGAAAGCAGAAATTGTTGCAACAGACAAGGTTGAGGAGTGGCGAAGAGAAAAATTGCGTTGATTACTGATAATTTCGCTTATAAATCTGCTAAAGATCCAGAGTGGATGATGCAAAGAAAATGAAAAAGTGAGTGAGAAAAGAAGACAAAAATATGAAATATTATTTTTTTGATATCATCTCGAATTCCATACTTACATTAATTCTGTTTTTATTGACAAAAAAAATTATGAGCTGTTACTAAAGTATCTAATCTTCTTCTAAAATTATAAGCATGGTTACAAAAAAGAAACCAAATAATGTAATAGATGTAAGTGTCATTACCACTAAGGAGCGACTACCTTCTCTTGGTAGATATTAGTCATCCTCATTGTTGCTTGTTGGTTAGTTATACATTTTTATCGCTTTTTACATGCTCGGATTATTGAGTTATGTTTGCTATCCTTTGCTCTCATTCTTCTCCTTTGTATTATTATTATTTGTTGTTGTTGTTGGTTTACTATTACGTTATACTTGCAACGCAAACTTCATTATCTGTATGCGGTTAAATAAATCTGCATTGTTGTTGTCTATTAAATATTGATTTCCTTATTATCCTTCATATCCGTTACTTAGTAGCTACGATAATCTGTTATAGACGGCGATTGCTTCTTTTCTTTAGTATTTTTATACTCTCGCAACAAAAGTTGCTAAGAGAGTATTATAGTTTTGTTCACATAACGGTTGTTTGTAAGTCATAAAACTAAACGAGTTAGATATAGGGTTATATATATCAAAATGATCAGGGTGACGAGACGAGTCAAAATCCGAATGTCTGTCTGTCCGTCCGTCCGTCCGTGCAACGGATAACTTGAGTAAAAATTGAGATATCTTGATGAAACTTGGAACACACGTTTCCTGGGACCGTGAGAGGGTTGCTTTCGAAAATGGGCAAAATCGGACCACTGCCACGCCCACAAAATGGCGAAAATCGAAAACACATAAAGAGTCATAACTAAGCCATAAATAAAGTTATAAAAGTAAAATTTGGAATAAAGGATCGCACTAGGAAGGGGCATATTTGGATGTAATTTTTTTGGTAAAGTGGGCGTGGCCCCGGCCCCAAATCGGTTATTTGTATATAACTCGCAAACCAATAAAGCTATATAAACCAAACTTTCTGCAGTCGATTCTCTTACCTACCCCACCACACACCATGAAAATAGTTGAAATCGGATAATAACCACGGCCACCTCCCATACAAAGGTTAGGTTGAAAATTACTTAAAGTTAACTCACTAACGAAAAACGTCAGAAACACTAAATTTCACATAAGAAATGGCAGATGGAAACTGCACTCAGATTTTTTCACAAAATGGAAAATGGGCGTTGTGTCGCCCACTTATGGGTCAAAAACCATATCTCAGGAACTACTCGACCGATTTCAATGAAACTTGGATTGTAATAGTTTCCTTACCTCTCAATAATATGTTGTGAAAATTGGCCAAATTGCTTCACAACCACGCCTACTTCCTATATAACAGAACTTTGAAGGCGATCTGAATCGTTTACTTTACAATATATAAAGTAAGCACTAGTGAAGATATCGGTGCAGAACTTTGCACAAATACTACGTTTATAGTGTGGCAGGCCCATTCTAAAAATCGCCGAAATCGGACCATAGGTTTTTAAGGCCCCATATGTCGAACACGAGAACCTCGGTGCTTCTAACCTAATATTATGGTTTCCAACTTTCAATGGACTTTATACAATATATATGACGAATATGTGGGTCAAATTGTGTATTATATGATATTAATAAAGTTAAAAAAATAAATTGCGAGAGTATAAAATGTTCGGTTACACCCGAACTTAGCCCTTCCTTACTTGTTCTCGTTAACTTCGTGATTAGCTTGTGCAAGTGTTATAGATTCTCCTCTGCGTTGCTGCTTGTGGTGAACTTTTCAGCTTAACAACTTGGTGTTTCCTGGTTACACACGACCTAAACTCATCATTTGTGCTTTTGTAAGTGAGATTAACTTTCATTCTAGCGTTTTATGTACATACATATATCAAGCAGTATAACGGTAAATATTGAACGCTCTTTGGCCCTTAAGATTATGGTACTTATTGCGTATAATAGTTAAGAGTTTTTTATGCTCTCCAAGGAATTTCAATACTGTATTTTTATCAATAATATTGGGTGTAGTCGAAAGCTAAGTAAACATTTTAAGCATTACAAATATCCACCGAAAAATATTGTTGGCTATACATTCCCTGCCGATGGGTATTCGCATAATTATACACTTTTACTGAACCCCTTCTGATGTGGCCGCATAATATTTGAACTCAACTGCTCCCTTATAATTAATTAAAAAATCATTATTTTAATTTCTAATTTCTTTTAACCAAAAATGCTACAGAAAAGGCCTAAGGTTTTGTGAATGAGAGTAAACATTTTCCTGAATCCTTAATTACGACTCAGTCAATTGGTGGCGCTGCTGTCACAAAATGGTTTTCAGCTATCAAATTGCTTAAGTGTTGCTTTTTAAATAATTAAATAGTTGGTGTTTCCTTGACATGAAACTACAAATAATAAGTTATCAACAAATCAAACCAGCAGTTAGTCTACTGGCTGACTTTTAACGCTTCAACAGCGCTTTCCTACTGTGACTTGTGTCTATATAGCAAATAGAAGATGGACAAAACTACATAGTTCCATAAACAATAAATAAAATAACAGTTAAACAGGTTTTCGCTGTGCCTTTCCATCTTTCACATAATGAAATTGTATTGATTTTGGCACTTGGACATTATTAGCTGTCAGTTTCGTGATTCTCAACTTAGCAGTTCTATTTTTGTGTGGAAATTGATTTAATAGACAGCATGACTTTAATCGGCATTTCTGCCGAAATTGTCAATGTGTAAAAGAGGCAGGCAATGGAATTAAATAATAATTGCTTCGAATTAAGAACACGTACAACTTGCAATTTAAACATTTACATTCCTTTTATTTATTCAATTATTTATTTCTCACATTACAATTTACTTATTTTTTATTTCTATTTATAAATTGAGTTAATTTGTTTTAGTAGTTGTTTTCCAATTGAGTTTGCAATAATTTATAACTGTTAATATGGCTATTGTTGTGTTTGAGGCTTTGACTGTGTACGAGTGTTAGTGGTTATGTAAGTGTGTGCGCGTATTTTTATATATGAATATTTTAAAGAATTTTGTTTTGTATTTCAAATTAGTTCCATTCTCATACAAATTTGTTGTATAAATATATTTCAATTACAATTACAATTGTTACTTTTTTACTTTTGCATTGTGCTAAGAATAAATTAATTTAAAATTTATACATGTTATTTGCTTTTGAAGCGTCTAAAAATTACATAAGTATTATTTTTGGAAAATTTTCAATTCATTCAATTAAAGAATTCTAAACAAATTAAAAGCAAAGATTTGCATTTGTATTTACATGGGAGTGTGTGTCTGTGTGTGTTGCCAGGCATTGGCGCACCATAAAATACACGTATGTATGTATTAAAGTGCGGGTGTAGTCTTTTAACGGAAATTAATCCAATTTATTCATTTTTCATTTTTCTGCTTGACATTGAGTGCGTTTGCGTGTGTGTGTATGTGCGTATATTTTGGGTTTAATTGACTTCAAAACTCATTATCGTCTCTGTTTCTTGGTTGCTCCGGCGCCTTGGTGCGTGCGAGTGTGTGTATGTTCGCCGTTCACGTTTGTTGTTGTAGTTCGTATTTCAGTAAGCAGTTTCTTTGTTTATTTCCAAAATTACTTTTGTGTTTATTGTTTTTTTTTTTTTTTTTTGTTTTCCGATGTTTTGGCTATTGTTGATGAAGCAACAATTGATTAAACTGATTTTAATTAGTAAATTGTTTTAAATAGTATTTTTTAGCCTTTCTCTTTCCATAGTCTTCATTTGTTCTAATACATTTGCAACCGTGGCGATTTCAATTTCAATACTGGCACGTGCTCAGTATTTTTTTCTGGTTTCAAACATGTACAAGCCGTACGATTTCAAATGTTTCTGAAATGCTTCGACTTTTACAAATTTTTTCTGCGTTATTTTTGCTTTTTCCTTTGTTTTTGGATTTTTCATATTTTCTTTTTGCATATGTTAAAATGAGTAGCATTTTTGGCAGCGTATATGAAGTGGGGGGTGTCGTCTCTCTGTGTAGCTTCTTCTGTTTGAGTTGGTGTGCGATGTTTGTTTGGTCTTTTGATATTTTGGATGAGCGATATGGTGTGCTATTGAGTTATGCATGAACTTGTGATAAGTAAAACGAAAACAAAATATTGAAAAAAAAAAACGAAAAATTATGAGCGTAATGACAGTAATCTCCTAATAGCGTAAGCCTTTCACACACACTCCGTGCCAGTGTCAGCGTTCAGCGGCTCTTTGGACTGCAAGTAGAGAAATGGTGTAGAAGAAGAAAGGAATTAATTTGCTATTGTAATTAAATATCGAACTATGTAAGTGTTGAAGGTGTTTAATTTTTTGGCAAATAAATTCTCAGTAGCCTTTAAACTTATTAATAATAAGTAAAAATAAGTAAAATTTATAAAAATTTAGAACTTGAATATTAGATAAATTAAATGTTGTGAAATCAATTTTAAATTACTTAAGTAAAATAATTAAAATTAATTAACTATATATTTTTTTGATATGCTTAAAATAAAATATATTAAAGGTTCGACTTAAAAAAACATAAAAATTAATTATACTTTACTTCATCACTCACATCAAGTATGCAGTCATGCAAATTTCTATAACACAATCAATTGTGGACCTCACATAATTATTTTAATTATTATAATTAAAAATAAACTATTTTTTTAAATTAATTTTAATTATTTTCATTTTTTTTTTAATTATTATAATAAAAAATAATATTTTACAAACTTAATTTCAGTTAGAATATTGGATTAATGAAATTAAATTAAAATATCAAAGCTTGAAGAGAAAACTGAAGAGATTTCTACAAATTAAATTTAACGATTAGTGAAAGTTGCATGCAATTAAGACACACTTTAAAGCTACAATTAAAAGCACTGCATAATTTAATGACAAATTGTACGAACTGTATATATGTATGTATGTATCAGCATAATTGCAGTCAAATATATAAATTAAATAGCATTGCGTTGAAAATTATATGAATGTATGTATAATTTTTTTTTTAATAATTGAAAGGTGTTGGCAACACTTGTTCGGCTTTGTGGTCGATTTCACAAATTTTCGCTGTCATTGCTCGTTTGTGTAAGTAAATATATCTGTGTATATATGTATAAACCTTAAATCGCGCGAAGGTAAATATTTAAATTTTGTATCTATGTCTAACAACATGGAAATGTGTTTTGCATTAGAAAATAAGCAAATGTGGTATTAATGTAGCAATTTTAAACCATTTTGTGGCTACCACTTTGTCGCAATGAAATGCACATTTAGTTTAATAAATAGTAATTTAGATAAATTTGCGTTTGGTTTGATTTTGTGCGGAGTGATATACGTTTTACATAATCGGAAATAAGTATGATCAGTTAGTAGCAAATGCGGTCAGCTTGAAAAATGTCAAACCAAAATGTGAAAATATTTGTGTAGATGTGTATGTGTGTTCATCAAGTGTGTGTGAAAATAACTGTATTTTTGTTGATTTTGGCATTAAGTCAGCATTCATGCAATATAACGGGTGATTTTTTTGAGGTTAGGATTTTCATGCATTAGTATTTGACAGATCACGTGGGATTTCAGACATGGTGTCAAAGAGAAAGATGCTCAGTATGCTTTGACATTTCATCATGAATAGACTTACTAACGAGCAACGCTTGCAAATCATTGAATTTTATTACCAAAATCAGTGTTCGGTTCGAAATGTGAAATCCGCTTTTTTATCGACAAATTTTGTTCAGCGATGAGGCTCATTTCTGGTTGAATGGCTACGTAAATAAGCAAAATTGCCGCATTTGGGGTGAAGAGCAACCAGAAGCCGTTCAAGAACTGCCCATGCATCCCGAAAAATGCACTGTTTGGTGTGGTTTGTACGCTGGTGGAATCATTGGACCGTATTTTTTCAAAGATGCTGTTGGACGCAACGTTACGGTGAATGGCGATCGCTATCGTTCGATGCTAACAAACTTTTTGTTGCCAAAAATGGAAGAACTGAACTTGGTTGACATGTGGTTTCAACAAGATGGCGCTACATGCCACACAGCTCGCGATTCTATGGCCATTTTGAGGGAAAACTTCGGAGAACAATTCATCTCAAGAAATGGACCCGTAAGTTGGCCACCAAGATCATGCGATTTAACGCCTTTAGACTATTTTTTGTGGGGCTACGTCAAGTCTAAAGTCTACAGAAATAAGCCAGCAACTATTCCAGCTTTGGAAGACAACATTTCCGAAGAAATTCGGGCTATTCCGGCCGAAATGCTCGAAAAAGTTGCCCAAAATTGGACTTTCCGAATGGACCACCTAAGACGCAGCCGCGGTCAACATTTAAATGAAATTATCTTCAAAAAGTAAATGTCATGAACCAATCTATAATTTTATGCGTTTTTTTTTTTTAAAAAGTTATCAAGCTCTTAAAAAATCACCCTTTATATACTTATATAATCACAAACCATAAATCCACATTTCATGCTTACTCCAATATGCGCATGCATGATTATATTTACATAAGTGAAACTAATCGCATCAAAATATTAATATAAATATTTTACAATTTCAACTGCATTAAAAAAATGTGTTTTTCAGTTATACCCTTTTCAACTACTTTCCATACTATTGAAAACTTTTCAACAATTTTCGTACTGAAATCACATTTCATTCTCTAAATTTCAAAATCATCAATTTAATCGCAAGTCGTTGCAAGTCATTTATTTTCTTGACTTCAAGCAAACAATATTCAGCGCTAAGCTGTCGCTTATTGTGAGTTCATTGATTTTGTCAGCAAGCAGTCTAATGCCCGTGGCGCCACTGCCACACTCAAATTAAATGTGACAACATGCTGCTTTTGTGGTCGCTAAACCGCAGCGAACTGCAGGAGGTGCAGCGCGTAGCCGTTAAACCAGTGCCACGCAACCATAACCGCAACAATTTGCTGCAGCATTGTGTGACAGACACTCTACCTGATTTGCCCTATTGATTTACAGCAACGCGGTGAATTTGTGAAATTCTTTATCGGAATAAAGAGTACGCACTAGTTGGCGAAATTTTTTTTAATGCTAACCTAGTCCGATCTAACTGGAGTTTTTTATTTAAAGTTATGTTTGTTTATAATATGGTTAGAAATATATCTGTAGTTTAAGTTAGATCAATTGTATTCACAGTTACGTATTTATGATTGACACGGTAAGTCTGTGGGAAATTGATTTGCTAATATCCATTACGTTTCATAAATGCAATCTAAATACAATGCCGTGAGCGATCTCAGTTAAGCTGACAGTTGCAAAGAAATACTCAGACATTTTGACAGCTATTACACTGTGCTATCGCAAAGAAGGTGTATGGATATAGAATGAACAAATATTTGTTTATTTAAATATAACACAAATCACTATGGTTATTGTATCTACATATGTGCGTATTTGAATTCCAGATTGACTGGATTATTGGCAGCCTACGCGCCACGTGAGTAGTCAAATTACATTAAATTTACCTTATTATTTATATAATTTTGTACAAATCACAAAATATGGATTAATTAGTTTTGTAAGCAGAGATATAAATTTGATGGCGCAAATATCTTCACAAATCATTTAGCTTAGTTTTAGAATTTGCGCACATGAAAGCTAATTGGCATTGAAATGATAATCGGAAGCGAAATATGTTCAAATATTATTTGGAATTTGCATAATTAGACAGAAAGCTGAAATGGGCAATTAGAGATCTTCTTTGTAAATACATAAAAAAAGAAGCTTGTGTATTTAGTTAGGCAGTTAAAATGGCAAGACAAGGTTACTTACATTAAATAAAACGAAGAGAATACGCGCAAGGTTTGAAATTTACTGTTGTATGTCGAGGCGGTTTAAGCACAATTAGTGTATATAATGTCTCTCTATGCATATTAGATATTAATTTATTATTAATTGCATAATCATTGTGCAAGTGTGCAAGTGGGAGTTTCCATTGAATTGGAAAATTTTTATTAAGCGAATTTAATTTTTAAAACATATAATTAACACTTAATTAATTGTCTAAAATTCTTTACATAAAGGGTTTAATGTATATAAGAATAATTTAATGGTTTTCTAATTTTGATTTTGTGCTCTTGTTTTTATTTTGTCGCTCCATTTAAGCATTATTATATATAGAACGCATTTGTTAATAATATACCGCAAATTTACTCAATTAGTAATTTGTTTGCATTAATGCCTATTGGTTGAAAATTGCTAATTGACTCAATTAGTGTTATAATCAATTAAACTACGCGTTCTAAATTCATTTAATTTACATTTTACAATTGCTTTGTGTAAAAGTTGGTTTCTTTGCGTTCTCGTTTGCTATAAATAATTAATATTTGATTATCATAAGCCTTTAGGGTTTTTGGTGTTATTTGTGGTGTGATTGTTGTATTTCTTATTAATTGAAGTGCTGTGTTGTCTTTAAATCCTTGAGTGTAGCAGCAATTCCTTGGAGAAACAATAAATGTGAGTTGTGGTAAGCTTACAAGTGTTTACTAATGAGGGAAACAAGAAAAAAATATGTACTAGGTGGCAACTTGGCCAATGCTTGTAAACATAATTATGTTATAACGGAGTAATTAAAGAATTTAGGAACAAAATATGAAAACAAAATGAAGAGCAAATTTTGGTCAAAAGTCGTTCAATTTAAACTCTCACTATCAATTATAAAAGAGAAGGTCAAGATTTCACTGAATGTCGGTAGTGAAATTGCTTCATAAAATTGGCGTTATTCGATTCTGAAAAGTTCTAAATCCGAAATTCTTTTCAAATTTCGTTGTTTTTCAGTTTGTTTTTTTTGGAGAAACGTGGAAAGCAGTGATTTAATTGCGGCAAAAAAAATAACAGCTTCATGTTTACTGAACACCACGAATACTGTTATGCATAAAATGCGGCTAGTCAATATTTACAAATACTCAGGCAAATACGACATGAAAATTGGACATGAAATGAGTAAATAGTCAGGGAATTCTGTCACCAACAATATTTTGTATTTTGAAAACAAACGCTTTATAATAAAATCCTTTGATGTGTCAACTACCATTCAGATGAATTGAGCTGTATCGCCGATTAAACGCAGCCACCATAAATAGGTGTACATATGTACATATTTGTAGTTTTTTATAGTTTTAGGTTAATGGGTCTGCGCCGGCTCACTGAATTGAGTGCCATGCTTGTGCATTTCTCTAATGATTTATTTCTTTTTACGCATATTCAGTATTTTTTTTTTTGCACTCGGCTTTTTTTTCACTGTATTTAAAAATATTTGCTATCTCATTATGCATCGAAAATTTTCACAATTCATAATGATGGCAAACCAACAAAAAAACATTATTATTATTAAAAATTGAAATAATTCATCGTGAGTCGCTTTGTATAGCGTTGCAATTTTACGTATGTCATTTGCATAACCGTTTTTTTTACAATTTTAATAAAAAATATACAAATAATAACAAAAGTTTTATAAAGTTCAAAAGCTTAAAATACTTGAAATCGCATACATACAGATTTATAGACTTATAATGGATATAAAATACTTATATACTGTATATAAGACTTGATGAATGCATGAGTTTAAAAAAACGCACATACACAAACACACAATCCAACCAACAAACAACAAGGATAACAACAATGCACAATACAGTAAGAGCTCGTGAACGGGAAGATGCGTATGTAAGTATGCATATATTTACAATGTGTCAGTGTGGAAGGGTTAAATGTTAATTAATATTTAATTTACTTTTTTTATTAGACTACTGTTTGTGTGTTGACATGTTCGATATTATGTTGAAAAAAAAAGTTATTGCACATTTTCTAAAAAACATTTTTATACGAGTATACTAGTTAACATTCACATATAGACTCAAAGTTTAAAGTTATTAAATTTTAATTATGGTAATTTCATATATTTAATAATAAAACAAACGGCCAAACAAAAATATATTATAAATAAAAATTATTTACAACAAACAAAAAAAGAAAAATTTATTAAACTTTATTAATTAAAGCAAAAGTTTCAGATAACATAAAGTTACATTATGTCACTGACTTTCAGTCGGCAAAAAACTTGTGTCTGTATATAAGCGAAACATCGTTGTAGTCTGTTAACAGCAAATTAATTAATTCTCATAACTGGTATAAGGTTACCTAATTAGCTGAGTTCTGTGTTTTCTCTCATATATCAAACACTATATATTATTTTTTTCCAAAACTTGTTACCTTGTTTGATAACTTAAGCGCTGTTAACATAACATTTTCTGCTAAGTAAGAAGTCGAATTACTTTAATTTTATTTTAAGTGAACTTACTATTCCAGAAGCAACAACAATAATTGCTTTCGAAAGAAGTGACAATGAAGGAAAAAAAATTAGAGCTTTTTAAATGTTAATAATATATCAGAACTCATTTTTTCAGTACCTACTAATTAAGAACATACTTGAAACGAGAACAAACTAATTTCAAGCATTCAAATAAGGGTGTCCTTGATTTCATCATATTTTTTAAATAAACTTATTACAAACTTTTCTCAATTTCAACTCTTCCAAAAAAAACACAAAAGGTTTTCCAAAATCAATAGTGAACGGAAAAAGTAGTAATTTAGTTGAAATGCATTTCAGAACAAAATCGTTAAAAAACAAAATTGAAAAAAAAAAGAAATATATACTCGAATTCTGTGTGTTGAAATACGCATTTTCGCGTGTGTGAGAAAATGGGTTGATCATACTAATTTTTGTAAAAAATTGCTTTCAAGTACTTACCACTAAGGGAAAAAGCTGCTTATTCGACCCGTTAACTACAAAATTTTGCTATGCCTCTTACTTCCAAAGGCAAATGCATTTCGTGTCATATATGTGAGTACAATGTAAAATGGTGATTTTTCGCTGGCGCAATGGCTTTATGCTTATCTCCCATTGTCGATGGGCTTGCAAGCGCGCTCGCAGCATGATAATAGTTTCAGTGGGAGAGAAAGAGAGAAGAGGAAATATGCAACGCGAAAAGAAAACGAACAAATGGCAAATGTGGAGCAATGACAAATTTTCAAATGCAAACAACAAAGAATTGGGTTTACGGGTACGGGTACGGGTGCACGAGTATGAATTGCATGTGTTGTATGTGCTGAGTTGATGGTGGTGAAATTGTTGTGGTTGTGGTTACATATAAGCTTCTTGTTATCTCATGTAGCTACTGCTGATATATGCATTCATTTGCAGTGGCGGTTCATGGTTTCATGTTTGCATAAATCAACAGGAATTTATATTTTGTGCGGGTAATAAAAAATAAAATAAAACGAAAATATAAGATGCGTGCTGCTTTTCCAAACCACGAGCTATGTATGCTATGGACGGGTCGGCAGCGTATAACTGTTAATGTGTGTTATTGGGTATGTTTCAGTTGAAATGGAAATAATATCTACAACTTTTTTGATATTTCATGCTACGATTTATGCTCGTATGTGCATTAAACCTCAAAAATTTCTCAAAAGTGGCACAACATTATGCATACGCCAAATGCGGTTGTATTGGTGTACAAGGGCAGGGAACATAAATCAAAGACTGGCATATGCGTGTTTTGTTAAGTAGAAAGCGTGCTGAGGAAATAGCATTGAGTGTTAATAAATTTTGTAATGGTGGTACAGTGCGTATGAGTAAACTCTCTGTGTAACACCAAGTTGTACGGGGCGTATGAGCGATCTGAGAGTGAACAGAGAGAAATTAATATTTCTAGAAAGCAGCGTCATTTAAATAGAAACATTCTCGAGGAAATTAGTCAAAATAAATACTATTAGCGCGGGTAGATGTCTCCAAATATCTTCAAATATGTACAGAAAGAGCTTTTCGAAAAAGTAAAAATAAAATCATTGCGCTTTACAAAGCTTTATAATAATCTTTCGTTCGGGTTCTTCCACGAAGAAAAGTAATTAGTTTACTGTCAAAATTGCTGACAATCATTATCCAGATAATACATGAGTTAAATTGTTCAGTATAATCTCTGTGCGACAAAATATTGTAAGAAACATACATATACTAGGTCGCTTAGTATACTCAAAAACTCATGAAATTTCCATCTCATTTTCCATTGCTACTAAAAACGTATAAATATATAAACTACCTAAATAATTCACTGAGTATAAAATGTGCTACACATGTAAGTACACATAAGGAAGATGTAATGCTGCAGAGTATGACGGGGCGTATGAGTGACAGAAATGCTGTAGCTCGCCTCGCTACGTACACATGTATTATGGTTGTGGCGTTGCAGAATGCATGCAATGTGTTTTCGTGTAAAAATAATGTTTGCGGTTTGGTTTGTATCAATGTTTGCACTTGCAGCAAATGACTGCGTGGCATATATAACTGGCACTTTTTCATTTTATTCTTGCTTGTAGCAATCCATTAAATGTCAGCATTTTCTACAGTTACTTTTTTATTAATTTTATGCATGCGAATATTGGCTTGCACGTGAGCGTGTGCGTATTTTAAGGATATGTGTATTTCTCAATAAATATTGCAAACATGTTGCTGGTGTTGTTGTTGTTGTTGAGTGAACGCTTGGTTGGCTTTTCATGTTAACATGTATGTAATTTATTAAGCGACATAAAACCTTTTATTGCGGATATTTATGCGTGCTGGTGCCGGCGTGTTAAGTGCGCCAACGCCCAGAATTTACTTTATTCTTTATTTGTATGTGTTGGTGTTGAAATGAATGCTTGGCAATTATGTATGTATATATTTCGTTTCGAAAATTATGCTAATTTTGCTTTTTGATATTTTCACGCACCAGAAATACTTTGGTTGAAGAATATCAAAAGAAATCAAAAGAAATTATTGTGTAAATCATAAATTTGGCTAAAAGCTGGCATAAACTGGAGACTTTTATACCAAAATCTTTAAATTAGAGAATTAGTAAGTGAGTATGTACATTAAATGTTTGTTTTACGCGTGTTTCTTTGTTTGTTGTTAGTTGCCTTGTTTTGTTGTTGTGGCTGTTGGTTGTATGTTGTGCGTGTAGTTGCGTGTTGCAGCACTTATGCCAAATGTATGTATGTATGTATGCATAGTAAATGTAAATATTACTTTATTTAGTTAAATCTTACTCTTTATTTACTGCACGGTTCAATTAAAATGCTTAAATACTTATTAACTAAATACTTACATCAAGATTTAATTTTACTACTAAATGTCTTTAAACAGTACAATAATATTTATTTAATATTCTTATTTTGCCTTTTTTGTCACTTTTTTTTCATTATTAAATATGTATGTATTTCCATACATCTCTGTCTTTTCGATATAGTTCACACTTTCATCTGCTATTCATTCAATATATTAAGTTAACTGAATTGAATTAGAATTTAATTAAATCGGCAAAATAATAATGAAAATTAATATCGAAATAAATTGATTTAATTAAAGGGTTCGTTTGCAGTAAAATAAAGTAGTTTTCATTCATTTTTTTTTCATATTTTGACGTGAGCTTTTTAAAGAACGGACTTTGTGTTAAATGAAAGGTGAGATAACGAAATTCAGGATAAAGCAGTGTTTATTGTGTAGTTGATGGGAAACGTAAAGTAGTCTCTGAGCGGTGTCTGTATCAGATAATGTAGTTTTAGGAAAAAGCACTATTTTATTTATTCAGTTGAAAATAAGAAAAAAAATATTAGACTACAACTTCTGAAACGGTAAACCAAAATGAAAGAAATATATAGAAATTAAAACATGTAAAGAAAGGCTAAGTTCGGGTGCAACCGAACATTTTATACTCTCGCAATTTATTGATGTAATTTTATAAAGATATCGCAATTCGACGCATATATTCTGAATAAAGTTCAATAGAATAACGAAAATCATCATAATCCTATATTTTCGGTGAAAAATTATTCTTAGGCACCTCGGTTCTTCATGTTCGATATCAGGGGCCTTGAAAAGTCAAGGTCCGATTTTGACAAATTTTCCTTAATGTATATATCAGAGAACTGCAAAAATCACTATTTTCTTGATTTACTCATACGCGAACTTTTTCATTCAACTCAACTCACTGAAAAAAACAGAGTGATGAGTAAAAATCAACTCAATTTGCCGTACACATCATTCTTTGGATTTTGAGTCCTCGGTTCAAAATTTCTCACTCAATTCAACTCACTGAACAAAAGTCAGCGTTCAATAAAATGAGCCTGTGTTGACGAAAGCATCATTCGGTTCAATTTGAGTTGATCGATTATGAGTAAACAATTAGCGACAAGACGACACGATGTGAGCGTTATGACTGCATGTACCGCAACAATTTCTATGCAGTTTGTTGTTGTAGCTTGTCTTGTTCTTCTTCTCACATTTCATCTGTGCAGAAAAAGTGCCGCTTGCTGCGCGCATGAGTAAAATCATACGAGTTGATTTTTGCGAGTTGAGTGTTGTTCTTGTTCAAAACAATGATTGTTGAACCGAATGAGCAAGCGCCCGAAATCATTATAATGAACACGAGCTGAACAAACTCGGAGTGAAACAAAAAATCGCACACACACGAGTGAATTTAAAATCAACAACGAAAATGTGAGCGCAGGCAAGTTTGATCGGCTGATCCGAACAGTGTGATTATTCGGCGGTTGAGCGCGTACGAATGTTTTTCATTCAGCAAATGCCGTTCTCTGGTATATATTATATTCTTAATGTATATATTATATTATAAAGTGAACGAAATTGAGTTATATGGGAAGTAGGCGTGGTTGTGAACCGATTTCGCCCATATTCCACCCGTGTCATTAGGGTGTCAAGAAAGTGTTATATACCGAATTTCATTGAAATCGATCGAGTAGTTCTTGAGATATGGTTTTGTCCCATAAGTGGGCGACGCCACGCCCATTTTCCATTTTGTAAAAAAATCTGAGTGCAGCTTCCATCTGCCATTTCTTATGTGACGTGTTTCTGACGTTTTTCGTTAGTTAGTCAACCCACTTTTAGTCATTTTCAACATAACCTTTGTATGGGAGGTGGGCGTGGTTATTATCCGATTTCTTTCATTTTTGGACTGTATAAGGAAATGGCTAAAAGAAACGACTGTAGAAAGTTTATACAGTTTTTTTGGCTTGCAAGATATATACAAAAAACCTATTTGGGGGCAGGATCACGCCCACTTAAAAAAAAAAATGCCTCCCTAATGCGATCCTATGTTCCAAATTTTATTTTCATAACTTTATTGATGGCTTAGTTATGACACTGTAAAGGTTTTCGGTTTCCGCCATTTTGTGGGCGTGGCAGTGGACCGATTTTGCCCATTTTCGGAAGCAGCCTCCTCAGGGTGCCAAGGAATATGTGTTCCAAGTTTCATTAAGATATCTTAATTTTTACTCAAGTTATCGCTTGCACGGACAGACGGACAGACGGACGGACAGACATCCGGATTTCAAATCAAATCCACTCGTCATCCTGAACATTTATATATATAACCTCATATCTAACTCTTTTATTTCTGGGTGACACAAACAACCGTTACGTGAACAAAAATATAATACTCTGTGCAACATGTTGCGAGAGTATAAAAATTAAATATGTAATAAAGAAAATTTGCTATTGACCATTTTGTTTTCGAAAACTGTATTTTCGAAAGCGTTATATTTTCATTATATGTTCATGTTTGGAAATGAATTTTATATTTAAAACTAAATTAAAATATTTTTCTAATTTATATTATATATGGGTTCTGTGATTCTTTAATTGAGAGTATAGAAAAAAAAATTATTAATTGCAACGTAAAATATGTCAAATGTAAAAAAAGTAAACTTGTTACAAAAATAAAATTAGGAAGAAAAATTAAAAAATTATTTAGAAAACTAAAAAAATAATTGAATAAAAAAATTAATTGAATAAACAAAAAAAACGAATTAAATAAAAAATTCAAAAATATTTAAAAATATCTCTATTTAATTAAGTAAAAATTCAATAAATAAAAAAAGATTATTTAAAAAAATTAAATATTAAAGTAAAAAATTAATTAAAAAAAAATTTAATTGAAAAAATAATTTACAAAAAAACGAACTAAAAAAATTAATTTAAAAAATATTTAGAAATATTTTTATTTATTTAAATTAATTTTACTTAAATTAAAAATTATTTAATTAAATAAAAATTCAAACTGGCAATATCTCTATATACATTTGTATATATGTATGCTTATTAATTTGAGTTTAAATTTCGAAAGTAATGAAAAACTAATCAGCGATTTTATTTGAATTTCATATTTAATACTTTAGTGTATTCATTTATTATTTTTCTTTAATATAATTTATTTATTTTATAATAATAATGATTATTAATAACCAAATTAAAAAATTATGTTTTATTTAAAAATATTTTTAGTTCGATTTTCAATTAATTTATTAACTCTCTTTTACGCTTGAACGCATTTCACAGTGCATTTTTGGCGCTCAATTTTGGAAAATTTTCAATACTGCGCGAACAGTCTTCTCTGCGAAAAATGCAGCTAGAAATAGATAAAAATCCAGTAGGTGTCAATTAGCTATTGGTTATTGTTGTTGATTTTAGTGGTGGTTGCTAATGTTTCAGTTGCATTCATTTCAAATAACTATTTACACAGGTAATCATATTATAGAGATGCTTCGCTCTTATGCGCTACATTTTCTGGGAACTTGTGATAGTAAATATTTGAGTGGAGTTGTTCGAGTTCAAATGAATTGCTAATAGAAAATGTTTAATTACAACTTATGCGACTGTCGGGTGGTGTGTAACAAGTATTTACATTAGGAAAATGTAGATTTTCATTAAACTAATTTTCATTATCAAATCTTAGTTTGCCCATTAGCATGCTGTGCTCGTACACTGCTACTGCTAAGTACTCATACATAGTTTATTTTCTTAAATTTACCGTAAACAACGCTAAGTATTTGTGTATAGTGTAGGTTTGTTATTTTATTGCTATTGATTAACGACTAAATGTTAAAACTAATTGCTAATTACTTAATTTCTTTAAAAATACTTGCAAACTTTGCAAGCTTTTCTTTTGAATTTGGTTAGATTCTCAATTATTCTAAAATTATTAATTAAGATCTTTTGTTTTTTTTTTTTTTTGTATATTTTCAATTAATTTTACTGCATTAGTAGTTGCTAGTTAGTTGTAGATGTTGCTGACGCAAATTGAATTTAAAATTTCATGTAATTGAAATTATTTATGCATGGCGCGCTTACCTCTTCATCCACCGTGCTGGGATACATGCGCGCCGGCAGATTATTTTTCTCCAAACTAAAGTGATCCTCGGTGGTTTTACGGTACACCGGATTTTCAAAGTTCATTGAGGTGGGACGCCTGCTGCAATGACGATAAACGACCCAAAGTATCTAAAGCGGAGGAGAGGAGGGAGAGACAGCGTTAATTTGGCATAGCTTGAATATTACCTTGCTGTTGTTGTTGGCTAAGCCAGCATTAAATCCATAAGTGAGCGCAGCGCTTATTTACTTGTTCGCACTTACCACACCTGTCACCAGTCCGAAGCCGACCAGTGAACCGATTATCGTTAATGCTAAGTAACTGGAATCAGTTTGCGGTGAGATGATGCTGCCATCGGCATTTGTCGCATTACCAGCTTGATGATTATCCACTGTGAAGAACGAAGAAATGGAAAAAAATGTGAAAAATGAAATTACTTTGCGAATGAAGAATACAAAAGAATATTCAAAGCTTTTACGCTGACATAATAATTGCGGTTAATATACTACACCAACACCCGAAATAATTAATGATTTGAAGTGAACGAAAATATTACAAACACCAAAGAAGATGAGTTTGAAATTTTATTTTTCATATGTACATATGTATATTAGTTATGTAACTGTTCCATGGCAAAATGTGTATGTGTGTGTGGTGTTTTGTAAGCTTTAATGGAGATGTTTAAAAAAGCTTAAAAAAACTTTTTATGAATAATTAGAGAAAAGCTGAAATTTATTAGTTATTTTTTTACTTAAGCGAGTACAACCCTGAATTATAGCCCACTGTTAACAATAAATTAAATTTATTTTTATTTAATTAAATTGCAAGCCAAATGAGAGGGATCATAATAAAATATCTTTATACGCCGTCATAATTTACGCATTTAAATAACAACAATAACAATGTGAGTAAATAAAAGCAGAGAAAGATGTTATTACAATTTGAGCGATCGAAAGAAAGGCGAGTGCAAACGCATGAACACGCTCTTAATGAATATGAGCTGTGTCGGCGGAGTGGTAGCAGAAGTGAAATATTCTTTCGAGAGCACGCGGATAAGTGGCTCATAATAAAAAGATATGCGAATAAATTACTTCAAGAGCTGTGGCTAGTGCATATATATGCACACTCCAATATCATAAATCTACTGTGTAAATATGTATGATATCAACATACACTCACGCAGAATAAATATTATTTCGTGGCAATATTCATTGCTTTTACTCGCTTTGTGTATGCAAGTGTGTGCTCTTTGCAACAGAGTAGACTTGGTAACTGCTCGTAAATTTTCGATGTGGCGCATTTTAAAATCCACAATAATCCAATTTAATAGCCGCAAAGGCAAAAACAAAAAACGTTGAAACAAAAGAAGTATTAAAAAAAAATAAAATAAAATAAAATTAAAAAAAGAAAATGAATAACTTGCACAGAGAAAATCGCATGAAGCAAAGCGAAAAATTGCTGAACAACCACATGAATGCCGTTCAAGGATATCTCACGCAGACATACGAATACACATGGCCGGGTCAGGTGAAAGGCCAACTGGCAGTTGCTGCGATTTCTGGCATTTTCGCCGCGTGGCAGCGCGAACTAATCGTACACACACATAAATACCAGATTGGTATTCCATTAATAGACTAACCGAATTAATCGGATAGGACATTATTCGAATAATAATATTTAGTTTGCAGTATCTGGATAGTCGTAACACCTCTTTTCCGACTCGCAGCAGTACAACTATTCGAATTATCGAAGTGGACAGTCTATTCGAATAGTTGCAATGTTACAAACGGGACATTCGAATAATCGGTTTTCCGGTTAATCGAATCATTTTAAGAGCCTTAATACATTCATACACATATAAGCCAGCGATTTTGACTGACTATACATTAAAGAGACTACAGTACGAAGACACTTCACAGCTTTCTACGCAAAATTGAAGCGAGATATAAAATTTGCTGCAGTTTTTGGAAAAACCTTGCAGGCACGAGTAGAATTCTGCAGTCGTCAGGAGATACAAAGATGCGAAACCAATAGAGCATTGAACTGTCATGCAGTGGTTTTTTGCGCTTAGAAAATGCGTAGCTACGGCAAGTGTTCCAACATAAATCGTAAATATGTATAATCGCTCAACTATCTTCTATGCTAACCAATAAGGTGCTATGTGTTGATAGACTTTCTTTGCCATTGCATAATAAACCAAAAGCCTGCTTTCGTGATCTATTTTCATATCAATGAACATTCGCATGTAAGAAGATATTTCAAACTATACATTTAACTTGGTCAGCCTTGCCTCACCCACATGTTGCAACTACGTATAGTTTGCAGTTTAACAGCGCAGTCACGTGCTAGTGAATTTATGCTATTTTGACAATTTTCCACATGAATAAATATACGCTTGGCATACTTTTGTGGGCAGCGCAAACATTTTTGTGTTGTGAAATTTATTATTTATGTCTGGTTTAAAAACTGCAGTGACAATTATAAACAAAAGTTGTCAAAATTGTTGTCAAATTGTTTGAGTGGCGAATGAGGCGTCGTAAAATATGCGAAAAATGTTTAAATATTTTTCTGTGAACATAACTAGTGTAATGACGTATAAATTGTGGTTAGAAACAACAGCATAGATATTTAGATATTAAATTTAAAAAGCCTGAGTTGAAAAATGGTTTTTTGTAGTTTTCACTCGGGCCTATTCCCGTTGTCGTTGTCGTTTTAATAGTCGTTTCTAAGTCGTCGTCGTTCTTATCGTCGTTTTGTTCCTAAATTGGTATTCTTGAAGTGTATCGTAACGCCTAAGAAAAGTTATCGAAATTTGTCTACATATTTTATATGGTATACTTTAAGGCGCTCTTTTCCCATATAAACATTTCTTTATGTAACGAGACACATTTTTAAAGCAGTCCTTAATGGATTTTATGCTATTCTCTATTGACTCTAAACAACGTTATCACTGTAATTATTGTACTTACGTACAACAATGTTAGTCTTCCATCTTTATTTGATTTTTTAAAAGAAGTATTGGTGACATCCTCCAAACTTTCTTCTAAAATGTGCTATACTTCCAGCGTCTCATGCTCCTTGCTTCTGGCTAATCCGACTACTCTACCTAGTGGTCCAGCCAAAGGAGATATGGGTATCTGTTTATTAACTCCTCGTCCTGTTGGAGTACTATTTTTATACTCTCGCAACAAATGTTGCTAAAGAGAGTATTATAGTTTTGTTCACATAACGGTTGTTTGTAACACCCAAAACTAAACGAGTTAGATATAGGGTTATATATACCAACGTGATCAGGGTGAAGAGTGGAGTTCAAATCCGATTGTCTGTCTGTCCGTTCGTCCGTCTGTGCAAGCTGAGTAATAATTAAGATATCTTGATGAAACTTGGCACACTTATTCATTGGCACCATAGGACGGTTGCTTTCGAAAATGAGCAAAATCGGACCACTGCCACGCCCACAAAATGAAAACACATAAAGTGCCATAACTAAGCCATAAATAAAGCTATGGAAATAAATTTGATATGAAGGATCGCACTATGAAGGAGCATATTTGGATGAAATTTTTTTGGGGAAGTGAGCGTGGGGCCCCGCCCCCAAATCGGTTTTTTGTATATATCTCGCAAACCAATAGGGCTATATAAACCAAACTTTCTGCAGTCGTTTTTTTTCCTTATACAGTCCAAAAATGACAGAAATCGGATAATAACCACGCCCCCTCCCATACAAAGGTTAGGTTGAAAATTACTAAAAGTGGGTTAACTCACTAACGAAAAACGTCAGAAACACTAAATTTCACATACGAAATGGCAGATGGAAGCTGCACTCAGATTTTTTTACAAAATGGAAAATGGGCGTGGCGTCGCCCACTTATGGGTCAAAAACCATATCTCAGGAACTACTCAACCGATTTCAATGAAACTTGGTTTGTAATAGTTTCCTTACATCCCAATGATATGTTGTGAAAATAGGCCAAATCGCTTCACAACCACGCCTACTTCCTATATACCAGAACTTTGAAGACGTTCTGAATCGTTTACTTTACAATATATAAAGTAAGCACTAGTGAAGATATCGGTGCAGAACTTTGCACAAATACTATGTTAATAGTGTGGCAGCCCCATTCTAAAAAACGCCGAAATCGGACCATAGGTTTTTAAGGCCCCATATATCGAACACGAGGACCTCGGTGCTTCTAACCTAATATTATGGTTTCCAACTTTCAATGGACTTTATACAATATATATGACGAATATGTGGGTCAAATTTTGTTTTATTAATATAAATAAAATTAAATAAATAAATTGCGAGAGTATAAAATGGTCGGTTACACCCGAACTTAGCCCTTCCTTACTTGTTTTTCTTCGTTTTGAATTTTAAGACCTTTCATATCTTAAATATACTCTAAGATATAAAAATGCAATTTTATTACTGCCAACAATTTCCGACGCGAGATGGCGGTGGAATGGATTTAGCGTTTTTTTTTTTTAGAAAAAAAAATCCCTCCCAAAAAATCGAAATTTAAAGGATTTATCCCTTTTCTAAAGTCCTTGGCATATGCAGGATATTTTTCCATTTCAGAAATTAAAATTTTTAAACTGTTTCCGATTTGGAATTTTCATCTTCACTTCAAATATTCCTTCAAACAACCGCGTCGTTTCTATGTCGCTCACAATTATAGCAACGGCAAAAAACGACTGTTTCTATGTCGTTTCAAATTGTGGAATCTCAATTTATTTTCGATAAATGTCGTTAACGCCAACAGGAATGCCAAATAGGCGTTCTTAAGTCGTTTTAAAACGATAACGACAACGTTAATAGGGGCGGAAATAGGGCAGAAAGATATATTTGGTATATGGGAGTTGGGAAAGTACTGTTCCGATTTTACTTTGTTCCGATTACTTTTTAAATACTTCGAAATTTTTACAACATATATCAGCCATAGGTTCTGAAGGCCTGAATTTCGGTATCTGGGGACTGGACTAATTATGGTCCGATTTCGACTATTTTTATATCAATGCAATATATATACAAAGTTTTATACTGTTGTTTTCATTTATGCTTGATTTATATATTGTAAAGTGTAGGGGTCAGTTGAAGATTGAAATTGAAATATATGGAAAGCTAATATCGCCCAAATTCCAAACCTTAACATCTGGATGTTAGGAAAATCATATTTACAGAATTTTGAAATTGAAATTGATCGAGTAGTAGGTCGAAATAGGGTTTTGACCCAAAAGTTCAAAGCCCCGCAGATTGTCGGGAGGCTTTCTTTCTAAATGTGCTGAACTAATGCAGTCAGCGGAGTAAATGTAGACAATATTCTAATGTTCTCTTTACAAACACTTAAACTGGTGCATATGAAATAAAATTAATACTAATGAGTGGTAAAAAAAAATATTAATAAAGTGAGTGTGCTACCATTTAATTTAAATTTGAAGTCATTACAATTTTCGTACTCATGGCAAACGCTTTCAGCTTAAGCCCTCAACATTTATTATCTCATGCTAAGTTGAATTGCATTATATGCTCTTCAATGCTAAGCTACGAAAAATTTGCAACAAAATAGCAAAAGTTCCAACGAAGTTGTAATTAAAGGCGAATGTCGAGATGATTTACAAAGTCTTGTTGCTTTTGTTGTCTTATAAATTAATTTGCGGTGCACAATCACGTAAATATATGTATAAAATTAAATATACACATCAAAGGATTTCTGCAACGGCGGCGTGTAAGTGTGTGCCTGTGTATTGGAAAAGAATGCGCGTGAGGGGGTGAAGTGCTGTTCGTTGCAACATTTTAATGCGACATTATAAATCTGTCAGTCATGGCACGACGCTTAAATGAAAAATAATGAATGAAGAAGATTTCAGATTTCACAAGTCGCAGCAGAAAAGCTTTACTTATATTTATATGCATTTTTATAACGGTGTGTATGTATCACATACACCGATGGAATACCAGCATTCGAGCAAATATGTATGTATGTGCGTAGATGCATTAAAAGCAAATCTCCACAGCAATGAAGAATCTTAATTTACTTTTTCCTTAAGCGTGTCTGTGAATATGGCAGTGAGGGTGTGTACACTTGCGCGTTGTAAGAGAGCAGTGTCTGAATTTCGTATTTAATGTAGGGTGTTCTTTAGGAAAGCTGTCAAATGAGCTGTCAAAGTAAACAAATGCCTTTGACGTCTTTGTTCATGACAAATTATCACGCCATGGTTTATTGGAAAAATGCTTATTTATCGTGGAATTGTTTTCCAACTGTCATCAGTTGGGCCCAAATTATATCTAGATTTTGTCTTTTAAATCAAAATTATTAGTATGAAAATTTCTACTTTGGTTCAGATTTTGTTTTGGACGTTCCATAAACTTCCGTGAGCTAAAGTGAGAGCTAGCGAAGAGGAATTCTTATCAAAATTACAGAGTAGTGCCAATGTAATATTACAGAAATTAAATGTAAATCCACCTAATTATTACACGATCAAGTTAGTAAGAAGAAATCGAAAGATGCCCGTATTAAGATTAGAAAGCACTACAGCTTAGATCTACATTTTCATGCTGCTATTGCTTTGAACGTAACTGTGTGCGAGTTATCAAGACAAATTTGCTGCCACCGCAGGCACCCGAGCATCCACTGTCGTTATTTGCAAGGCAAGCGTTACTTCGTTGCGGCTTGACACTTCGCTTCATCTTCATCTTCGTCGCTCATCATTGTCCACAACACATGCAGTGTTGCTACTGTTGCTGTCGTTGTTGCTACTGCTAATGTGTTTGCAACTCAAGTTGTTGTTGCTACAGTTATGTATTGCTCTGCCGCCTTTTCGCAACGCTTGTTGCTCATCTTCCTGTCGCTGCGCCACTAATGTGCTTGATACTCATATGTACATACATTTGTAGATGTACACATTTAAGAAAGCGTTGCTGCCGCTGATGAGTTTCTCGTACTTCTTCAAATTACTTTTGCTTGTTTGCTGCTTCTGAGGTTACCGCTAGCAGCGCGGTACGAAAACTCACATAATGTTGTCTTAACACACATTCGTCATTCTTAGATATGAATATTGACGTGCATTTGTATGTACCATGTTCGGGTGATTATACGAGTGTGTGTGGGAAAAAAAAAGCTTACTGCGACAATCAGGGAATTACAAGAAAATTAAGCGATGCATGTGCATTAAAGTTGGCGGTGGTACAGATTTGAAAGCTTTGTCAAAGATCAACTATAAATAATTATGGCACTTTTTCCAAGACTATTTCACACATCATTATTTGCTGGAAATTATAAAATTTCAGAAGGCAGAAATTGAAATTTAAATACTTTCCAATCAAGTCGGAGGTCAGGACTGTATCCTTTGTTATAATTAATTTAAATAATGTATCTATACTTCATCCATAGTGCATTTTGAGCTTTTCATTAATTCCAGACGGCGCCTTAGGCTCCGATTGCTTCGTTGCTTATAGAATTCCATGTCTGTCGTCTTCAGCTTGTAGCGTAAGTGACAATATTAGAATATTTAATTAAACCCCCACCATCCAAAAAAAGTCAATCAATGAAGCTTCGCTCTCTATCTCTGCAGTTTTGTAGCTGCGTTTGATACATCGGCCGTGTAACATCAAAGGCGATCACATAAGCATACATATATTCTTACCAACGAAATTGAGGCACTCACAAAAGAAATAAAAGGAAATTTAAGAAAGCTTTGAAGTGCAGATATTTGCTTCACTAATAACGAAAGCAACCAAATGAAGCAAAAAGAAAACGAAAAGAAAATGAAAACGAAAACGAAAAGATAAAAGTATGAATAAGAAGTACCTAAGAACAAATGTATGCCGCGCCCACGCACAGTGATTTTCCAGCCAAGTATCTAAGTTAGAAGTGGAGGAAAAGCTTGAGTGACAGCACGTGTGCATTTAAGCTTCAATGGCTGATTTGCGAGCGCACTGAGTTGTTTAATACCGCCAACATAGGCATCAAATGAATCGAATATAACAAATGACAGCTGCAATGCGAAAACGAAAAAACGAAAAAAGTACTGAATCAAATGAAAGAAGTAGCTTGAAAGAAAACGCACAAGCTTCTAGTGGTACTTTACATTTAATTAGCACAATTTTTAATTCTCTGCTGTCCTAGTTCCACATAATAATGAAAATGTGCGTACAGATTTAGTCGACGGTAATGTTGCAGCTTAACAAGCTATTTCCACGGCCTTATAAGTAAAATGGATAAGAGGCTTAAAATACAAACACTTATGAGTCTTGGATGTTTTGCCATAAACTTTGTACGCATTTTGAGGATTAAAGAATAGCAAGAGTTTGCATTGTGAGATGTTTTTCTAATTTCGAATATTATGAAGAGTAATGTTTTTGCTACAAGATAATCATGTGTAGCGAGATAAGCGCGTTAGAAGTGAATTTTCTCTGGTTGTGCTGCAACTGTTGAATTTAATATAATCATATTTGTAGTCACGAAATATAGTTTTATTTTTTATTTCAATTATTATACACAAGGAAGGAATGATAATTGCGAAGAGCTCGTATGTGGCAATATTATACGTCTTGAAACCTAAAAAGAACGAAAAACGCTATGCATGATTAGTTTGGATATTGCGTTCAACAGTTATAGACGTGTCAACATGGAGTGCACTAATTCCAAAATTTTTTTTTTGGGGGACGGTACTCTATCATTTCGAACTGCGGAGGAATGCTTTCGACGATTCAGAGCGGGTGAAAATGACACCATGCATAAGCCAGCCGGCGGAAGACCTGTGACGACGAATACCGATCAAATCATGGAAAACATCGAGTTAGACCGACATGTGGCATCTTGTGACATCGCCCAGGAGATGGAAGTAAGTTACCAAACCATTTTAAACCATCTGCAAAAGGCTGGATTGATGTTTGGGTGCCGCATGATTTGACGCAAAAAAAACCTTCTGGATCGAATCAACACCTGTTATATGGTGCTGAAACGGAACGAACTCGACCCATTTTTGAAGCGGATGGTGACTGGCGACGAAAAATGGATCACATACGAGAATATCGAGCGAAAACGGTCGTGGTCGAAGGCCGGTGAATCGGCCCAAACAGTGGCCAAGCCGGGATTGACGGCCAGGAAGGTTTTGCAGTGTGTTTGGTGGGATTGGAAGGGAATCATCCACTATGAGCTGCTCCCATATGGTCAGACGCTTAATTCTACCATCTACTGCGAACAACTGGACCGCCTGCAGCAGGCGATCGACCAGAAGCGTTCAGAATTGGCCAACAGGAAGGGTGTAGTGTTCCACCAACACAACGCCAGACCACACACTTCGTTGATGACTCGTAAGAAGCTACAGGAGCTTGGATGTGAGGTTTTATCGCAACCACCACATAGCCCGGACATAGCGCCAAGTGATTACCACCTGTTCCTGTCCATGGCGAACGCCATTGGTCGTGTAAAGTTGAGCTCAAAAGAGGCTTGTGAAAAGTAACTGTCCGATTGCTTCGTAAATAAGGAGTGGGGCTTCTATGAGGTGTATTATGAAATTGCCATCTAGATGGAAACAGATTATCGAAGGAAACGTCGCATATTTGAACTAAATCTGATCACTGTAACATTTTTTATAAAGCATTGAATAAAAACGTGGAACGGAGATATTTGCCAATCTAATATATTTACCCAGTCCTTTAGCAAGATAATGGCAGATCAACTAAGCTACTGCCTTCCCTCGCCTGCCCAATGAATTTAGTAGTAAATAAAGCAAAATTAAATCCGTAAATTTGTCTTGGCCAAAACGATTACCATACAATTTTTTTCGACTTTATCACTTTTATTTTCATTGGCGTCTAAACAGCAAGCAAATGCGATAGCCATTAAAATTTGAAACTGCTCGCGACACTCTAAATTTCGCACAATTGTGCGCTACATAAGCAATAAAATGGTGTCATAAATTTTGAGAAACACTTTAAATCGACTAATGTTATGCACATCCACAAACAAGCAACAACAACAACAGCAGTACAAGTCGCTGGCGTTATTCGTTAACCGGCAAAGAGCAAAAATTTAAAAATAACTCGTACAGCCGCCGCTGCCATTTAAAACAGCTGACGCATTACGCGTGCAAACGCTTTCTTAACATATTCGATATTTTCCACATGAAAGTGAGTAATAGGAAACGCAAGCGCGCCGGGACAAGCAACTTTGCCGTGGGCAGAGCGCACGCAGCGGGTGGCGCCGCTGGAGGTTTGTATTGAGACATTGTAAATTGCACAGTGAATAAATAAATAAATAAATATAAAGATGCGCACAAATAGCAGGAAACGCGAGACAAAGCGTTAGGATGTGCGCGCAAGTGATGTTCGTGCGCTCAAAAGGGCAACGAGTTGTTGAAACGTGAATGTTGCCGCGGCACTAACAGTTGCAAAGCTGGTTGTACAGAGCAAAGGCAGTTGTACAACACGCATACGTACATACATACATACATATATATGTAAAGTTGTATAAACACATATATTAAATCTCTACGCATTTTCCCGCCCTTTCCCTCCTAGCGCCGTGCTGTCTTGTTGGGTAATTTGCCACTGCTGTTGCTCAAATGTTTCATATGTATGATCATTGCTGTGCTGCTGGCTAAATAGCAGCTCGTTGTAATCATAATTTCATATTAGCAACAACAGCAACAAAATGTGAGCAACTGTACACATATTGTGGCACATAAATTTCCGCAAATTTTTTGTGCTTTACTTCTCTACAAACATCCTTTTTGGCCTTTCTCGCTGCTCTGCTTTATTTATAACTTGGCGCGTTTGCTTTGCCACATTTTCATAATTTCTCATTTAAAGTTGGCAGCACTGACAGTTGTTAAGCATTAAACGCATCTCCGGTTGCCAACGCCTCGGCAGTGAAGCGCGGTGGGGTTGGAGGGTTGGTGAAGGGCGCGCCGGTCGCCGCGGTATATCCGGCCGCTAAGCGACAACTGAGCGGAGATAAATTTGTGTAGGAAACGTTGATTGCTGTGTTTTACTCCGGTTACCGTTGTTGTTGTTGTGGTGGTGGCTCATTTCACTGCCTGTTTGCTTTGACCAATTTATGTTCACAAGAAATCCGGAAATGTTTATAAAATGGCGTTTAGTGGGTTTGAGGTGGATTTAAGCAGATGCAGCAGGAAAAAAAGATTAAACCCGGAAGATAAACTGATAATATAACAACAACAAGCGCTGCCACAAAACGTTGCACGTGGAGGTTTACACAAATTTAGGCGATGAAGCTTTCGAATACTAGGAAGCAAAAAAATAAAAATAAATAAATCTGACAAAACCATTTTGCGAACATTATTCAAATTAGAAAATACATTATATATAAGCTCAGTGCAATCAAAGACCATATTTGTTGTCATAATATATTATGTTCATATTACAAAAAAAGTTCCTTACAATTGCTTTCAAAAATGTTTGCCTCATGAACTTTATCAAGTTGTACACGCACGAAGTTGTACAAGAACAACAAAGCAGCGGGGACCGATAGATTACCGGCAGAACTATTCAAATACGGCGGCGAAGAACTGATAAGGTGCATGCATCAGCTTCTTTGCAGAATATGGTCGGAAGAAAGCATGCCTGACGATTGGAATCTCAGTGTGCTCTGCCCAATCCATAAAAAGGGAGATCCCACAATCTGCGCCAATTACCGTGGGATCAGCCTCCTAAATATCGCATACAAGGTTCTATCGAGCGTATTGTGTGAAAGACTAAAGCCCACCGTCAACAAACTGATTGGACCTTATCAGTGTGGCTTTAGACCTGGAAAATCGACAACTGACCAGATATTCACCATGCGCCAAATTTTGGAGAAGACCCGTGAAAAGAGGATCGACACACACCACCTTGTTATCGATTTTAAAGCTGCTTTCGACAGCACGAAAAGAAGCTGCCTTTACGTCGCGATGTCTGAATTTGGTATCCCCGCAAAACTAATACGGCTGTGTAAATTGATGCTGAGCAACAACAAAAGCTCCGTCATGATTGGGAAGGACCTCTCCGAGCCGTTCGATACCAAACGAGGTTTCAGACAAGGTGACTCACTATCGTGCGACTTCCTTAACCTGATGCTGGAAAAAATTATAAGAGCTGCAGAGCTAAAACGAGAAGGTACATTCTTCTACAAGAGTGTACAGCTCCTGGCGTACGCCGATGATATTGATATCATCGGAAGCAACAACCGCGCCGTTTGTTCTGCTTTTTCCCGCATGGATAAGGAGGCGAAGCGAATGGGTCTGGAGGTGAATGAGGACAGGACGAAATATCTCCTGTCATCAAGCAAACAGTCGGCGCATTCGCGTCTTGGCTCCCACGTCACTGTTGACAGTCATAACTTCGAGGTCGTAGATAATTTCGTATACCTGGGAACCAGCATCAACAACTCGAACAATGTCAGCCTCGAAATCCAGCGCAGAATAACTCTTGCCAACAGGTGCTACTTTGGACTGAGTAGGCAATGGAACAGTAAAGTCCTCTCTCGACGAACCAAAATCAAGCTCTACAAGTCGCTTATCATTCCCGTCCTGCTCTACGGTGAAGAAGCTTGGACGATGTCAACATCAGATGAGACGACACTAGGAGTTTTCGAGAGGAAAATTTTGCGCAAGATTTATGGTCCTCAGAACATTGGCAACGGCGAATACCGCAGACGACATTGACATAGTTCAGCGAATAAAAAGACAGCGGCTACGCTGGCTAGGTCATGTTGTCCGAATGGACGAAAACACTCCAGCCCTGAAGGTGTTCGATGCAGTACCCGCCGGAGGAAGCCGAAGAAGGGGAAGGCCTCCACTCCGTTGGAGGGGCCAGGTGGGGAGCGACCTGGTTACACTTGGGATCTCCAACTGGCGCCGAACTGCGAAGAAGAGAGAAAGAGGTGGCGCACTATCGTCGATTCGGCTATAACCGGCTAAACGGTTGCAACGCCAATCACACACATACGCACGACAAATCGCTTAATTTCAGTTAGGACTCTGATTTTTGTTAATATTTCAGTAATTGAAACTCACAAAACACAGCTTCAATCAGTTTTTAATATCCGGATATTTTGTAGATTGATGAATCTATCAATTTATTGTGTTAGGTTTGTGTCTTCGGTATTATGATATTTACGCCTAATTGTAGGCCAGTTTAATGATCTTTTGGATTATATATTTTTTTATAGATATTGAGCCATTGTCTGATTTAATTACAATTTATTACCTTCGTTTTTGGTTTCGTTTTTTAACTTCAGTTATATATCTTTAGTTATATAACATTGTCTTATTCGTAACATCCGATTTTTAGTCTCAAATCAAATTTCTAAATTTTTATTTTCGAATTTAAGCTTAGCTTTCACCACCAACCACAACCCTTTAGCAGGGTGAGAGTGAAATTTGCGAGATGGAGGGCAGCTGCGAAATGAAATGAGGTAGTTGTGGCAACAAATTATGCATTGCTATTTAATCAACCGTTGCAAGGACTTTTTGCCTCAGAAGCCATAATATTTTTTAGTTGCTGCTACAAATATAATATTTCACTAAAATGCGGTTGCTTTTGGTGCACATTTTTCGTCTTTTTTTTTTTTGTAAATTTATTTCAGTGCGTTTTGTAAATGTAGCGTTTTCATTTTCGCAAATTACTTAATGCTCGTATAATGCAAATACCGCGTGACTGCCTCATTTGGTGTGCAGAATTAGTGAATAAAATACAACTTTTGTTTAATGAATTATGCATGAAAAATATGAGGTTGCGCACTAATGAAAATGTGAAGCGAATAATTTGCGGTGCGTTCGTTGTGGCGGGGAAGGGGTGAGCTTTGCCGAAAGGGATTAAATGTTATGCGAGTTTTTCATAAAAGAAGTAAAGAAATACGTATGAACGCAGCAGAAGAGCGAAAATTTCGAGGAAATCTAAATTAAAAACTGGAAAAGTGTATAACGTGTGCATGGCGAAAGCCATGGAAGCTGGAAAAGTTGTTAATGCGCTAATGTTGTTAATTAACATTTGCGGAATGTAGCGTTGCCACATGAGTGCATATCGCTGCCATTGACAGTGTATGCTTATATTCGAGTACTTATATTATATCCGAGTACTTTATATTTGTATATGCAATATATCGTGACTATGGTTGCTCTCGCGAAAGAAAGCAACGAAAAATATGAGCAAACGAAAATCAAGAGGCTAAAAATTATTGACAAGGGCCGGCCAAAATTGGCAGGTGTGCTTCTGAAAATTAAAAATATTAATAAACACACCCGTAGTAGCCTAAACTTTTAATGTAGAAAGAGTGAACTATTTAATGGCAGCAGTGACTGGACACAACTATGCCTCGACCAAGTTTAGAGACACAAAAATGCTGGCGGACATTTGGTACAACTGAGAGAGCCACATATCAACACAGGAAACAACTGCTAGAGTCAAAAAGGAACA
This sequence comes from Zeugodacus cucurbitae, assembly GCF_028554725.1. Taxonomy (NCBI): domain Eukaryota; kingdom Metazoa; phylum Arthropoda; class Insecta; order Diptera; family Tephritidae; genus Zeugodacus; species Zeugodacus cucurbitae. The sequence goes on from NC_071667.1 coordinate 4,187,522, forward strand.
ACTAAAACACACGACACACAGTTTGCTTTGTTTTCTGTGTTCCTTTTATTTTGGACCTTTTGCTTACGCTTGCGTCCCGTGTGTGCCTGCTGTTGCTGGTATTAAAGAATTTCAGGAATTTTTCTTAAAGTAATTTGTTTACGTTTTTAGTTCGGGTTGTCCTGCTGCCTTGTTGTGTGTGCCCGTTATCTGTTATCTGTTATCTGCTCTCTCACACTCCAGCATCCAGCACTTAATTTAAAGTTAACTCATTAATTTTGTTGGCAACACCAACCGCACCACTGCCGCCATACACCGGCAGCAAGCAGTTGTCCAGCTGCTTAGTTTGGTTGGTTTGGTTGTACAAATATTTGGACTGCGCGTTAAAAAATTTCGACTGATAAATTTAGCCAACGGAACTTTGTAGTCCTAGTGCAATGGATGTACATGGGCTCACACACACACACACACACACGTGTGCGCGCATATCCTTGATATTCTTGTTTAGTTGAGCGTTCAAAGTTTGCTTGTTTTGAGGTTGTACAGCTGACTTTTGTGCGCTGTTGGCAGCTGGCAGCCTTCTAGGGTGACGAAACTGCCGAAATTGCTAGTCATAAAATGCGGCAACTTTAGCCTCTGCTTTTGTGTTCTGTTTTCTGTATTCGGCGCTCTGTTGTCTTTTTTTCTTTTTTGCTTGTTTCGTTGTACTTTTTTTTCATATGGCAAACATCTGCACCGCTTACAAATTATTGTAGCACACTTTTAGGTGCTTGGAAAAATATGTTGTTCGAAGTTAGAGCAAATGATGCGCGGAGAAATGTGTTTATTGTTGTTTTTATTACATTTACTCTTTGCCTAAAATTGGTAGCCATTCATCCACGCACGGTTCGTAGGCCGACTGCTTCCTGAGTTTGCCTGGCTTTGGGTTACAAGCTATCGTGCGGCATTAAACTGTCCGTAATTACTTTCATTTGAAAATTATGCGGGCTTTTAACTGTTATTTGTTGTGCTTAATTAAAGTAAGTGAGGCAATTATTTAAAGCTTGGCCAGTCATTTGTTGCTAAAGTGGAAAATAAATGCTACAAGCAGATTTGTAGTTGTCAAGCGTGTGGCATATGGATGGGGCCTTCAAACATATTGCTATTGAGTTGTTGGCGTTGACCTGGGTTACAATTATTTTTATTTATATTCAAAATTAGCAAATTTTATAGAAAACAGTTGAACGCTGAAAATGATAGGGTTTTTGGTGTAAAAAATAATTTCTATTATTAAAAACTAGCAGACCCCTCCGGTTTCGCACGGGTTTAAACAAACATTTCAAAAAGTTATAAGTTTTTACATACATATACACGCTCTCCCATACATATGTACGTAACGGGTGATTTTTTTGAGGTTAGGATTTTCATGCATTAGTATTTGACAGATCACGTGGGATTTCAGACATGGTGTCAAAGAGAAAGATGCTCAGTATGCTTTGACATTTCATCATGAATAGACTTACTAACGAGCAACGTTTGCAAATCATTGAATTTTATTACCAAAATCAGTGTTCGGTTCGAAATGTGTTTCGCGCTTTACGTCCGATTTATGGTCTACATAATCGACCAAGTGAGCAAACAATTAATGCGATTGTGACCAAGTTTCGCACTCAGTTTACTTTATTGGACATTAAACCAACCACACGAATGCGTACAGTGCGTACAGAAGAGAATATTGCGTCTGTTTCTGAGAGTGTGGCTGAAGACCGTGAAATGTCGATTCGTCGCCGTTCGCAGCAATTGGGTTTGTGTTATTCGACCACATGGAAGATTTTACGCAAAGATCTTGGTGTAAAACCGTATAAAATACAGCTCGTGCAAGAACTGAAGCCGAACGATCTGCCACAACGTCGAATTTTCAGTGAATGGGCCCTAGAAAAGTTGGCAGAAAATCCGCTTTTTTATCGACAAATTTTGTTCAGCGATGAGGCTCATTTCTGGTTGAATGGCTACGTAAATAAGCAAAATTGCCGCATTTGGGGTGAAGAGCAACCAGAAGCCGTTCAAGAACTGCCCATGCATCCCGAAAAATGCACTGTTTGGTGTGGTTTGTACGCTGGTGGAATCATTGGACCGTATTTTTTCAAAGATGCTGTTGGACGCAACGTTACGGTGAATGGCGATCGCTATCGTTCGATGCTAACAAACTTTTTGTTGCCAAAAATGGAAGAACTGAACTTGGTTGACATGTGGTTTCAACAAGATGGCGCTACATGCCACACAGCTCGCGATTCTATGGCCATTTTGAGGGAAAACTTCGGAGAACAATTCATCTCAAGAAATGGACCCGTAAGTTGGCCACCAAGATCATGCGATTTAACGCCTTTAGACTATTTTTTGTGGGGCTACGTCAAGTCTAAAGTCTACAGAAATAAGCCAGCAACTATTCCAGCTTTGGAAGACAACATTTCCGAAGAAATTCGGGCTATTCCGGCCGAAATGCTCGAAAAAGTTGCCCAAAATTGGACTTTCCGAATGGACCACCTAAGACGCAGCCGCGGTCAACATTTAAATGAAATTATCTTCAAAAAGTAAATGTCATGAACCAATCTAACGTTTCAAATAAAGAACCGATGAGATTTTGCAAATTTTATGCGTTTTTTTTTAAAAAAAGTTATCAAGCTCTTAAAAAATCACCCTTTACTTTCCCGTTTCTTGGGTTCATTTTAAAAAAGTAAAATGAGGAATATTCGAACATGAAATAGTATTTTATTTGCAATGAGCTAAAACTTGATTACGACCTCTAGTCTTTGGTGTCCGTTGTCTTTCTCTCTGATTATGAAGGCGTTGGGAACGCACAGAGTTCGACGTCCTAGTGCGAGCTTGTATATTTCCAATATTTTGTTCTTCAAGCCGCTGCACACGCTCTATATTCGGCTCTCGAGCGCGTACTTGAGAGGTTTTCAAATTTTGTTCAGCACGCAGCTGCAAACGCTCGTTACTTGATTCTCCTCCACGCGATTGCAATGCGAAGAGAATGACTTGCAAAACGATTTTCAGTTTCAGATTAATATTCTCCATCACGGAGTCTTTTTGATACCCTCACCTCGGAACTGTTTTCAGAAAGTTGAGATTCTAGCAATAAATATAGGCTATGTTACTCGGGGTGAATGTAGCTATCCAATGGTGAAAGAATTTTTGAAATCGGCACAATAGTTTTTGAGTTTATTCATTACAAACCTATATACATATTTTGTTTTTTTGTTATACTATTTTGTCGCTATCTCGTTTTGCAAATAAAATCCTTCACACCACTTTAGGTGGCCAACTGAAACGGCCTGTGATTTTACAAAGCTACAGTGAGCGTTTGCAACTTTAATTAGCAGGCATTCCACGAATGCCAATTTACGCTTACAAATGTAAATTATTTGAGCTCACAATCTGCGTAAGCGACAAACTGACGCAACGAATTGCATTGCCACCTTCGAACAATGGAGCAAATTTCTATGCGAACACTTCGACAAGTATTCATTAGTAGAACTCATTCGAAGTATGCAAATTAAAGCAAATTAATGCAACATAGCGACATGGCAGCGAGCGCTCAAAGTGAAAAGTTATTTGACATATACGCCTACGCGCCAAACAAAATGACTTGCAATTATTACCCAGCAGTCAATGTGATACTCGTAAGTTTTCAGAACCACATTTGAATGCGTCGCATGTGCTACGCTCTTATGCTAATTTTATAAATGCAAGTGGCAAGTGACTGTGTGTATATATTGTATATATATATTTCACTTGAAATTTAAACACATCGTACACACACTCATACACTCATACACTCGCGAACGAAAAACAAAAAAAACATTTAACTCAGTTGTCGCAACATATGTTTGTTTGCTGTTATTGTTGTTGTTGTTGACTCTTGTACATGTGTATTTCATTAACTTTTCAACTGCAGCAAACACGCGGCGTCGAATCACAAATGCAAATGTACAATGCGAAATAGTTTTAATTGCCTCACTTATGGCAATAGTAAAGTAGGTGCGACAGCGTGGAGTTGGCGGTAAATATGTTGGGTGACATGTTGCACGCGCAGCATATGTTGCATATTTTATTAAACGGCTGATAGCGGTGGCTTGTATAACCACTTTCTTGCATTTAGTTGTTGCAACTTTTCGATTTTGCATACTTTTTGTAGGCGTGCCACACAATTGTAACAAGAACAAGTAAGGAAGGGCTAAGTTCGTGTGTAACCGTACATTTTATACTCTCGCAATTTATTTATTTAACTTAATTAACATTATATAATACACAATTTGATCGACATATTCATCATAGTGCAATCCTTCATACCAAATTTTACTTCAATAGCTTAATTTATGGCTTAGTTATGACACTTTAAGTGTTTTCGGTTTTCGCCATTTTGTGGGCGTGGCAGTGGTCCGATTTTGCTCTTTTCTTTTTTTTTTTCTTTTTTTTTTTCGAAAGAAACATTCCTGTGGTGCCAAGAAATAAGTGTGCCAAGGATTTGAACTCCACTCTTCACCCTGATCACTTTGGTATATATAACCCTATATCTAACTCGTTTAGTTTTGGGTGTTACAAACAACCGTTATGTGAACAAAACTATAATACTCTCTTTAGCAACTTTGTTGCGAGAGTATAAAAATGTGTGCAGATCATAATCAAGTTATTTATTGGTGGCCAGTGCATGTTCGCTTATTATTTTAAAGCTTTGCTGAAATATAATTTTATTTTCTAAGTGCGCTGTAATATGCAAATATGTGTTTTTGTAGTTATTTGTTGTAGTGCTGCGCACGCCATTATATAATGTAAATTAGCACTTTATTACATATTTCAACTTTACTACATTATTTATACAATTTGGAAATTTTAAACATTTACCCACTTATTAGTTGTTGTTGTTTTTTTGCTCAAGCTGTCGTACTATACAATTTGCTCAACAGGAAAGAAGAATTTTGTATAATATTTAAAATAACTTTTCGGTGCACCGTGACGTATGAGTAACGCTGTCATAATAGTCACATACACACATGCATATACACATAACTGACCAAGCAAACGTGCGCATAATTAGAAATTCACTTCACAAATTGTTATTTTCGTAATAACTTTCAGCGAAATAACAGCATACAAACGTGTACAAAACAAAAACTCATTTCCCATCAACAAAGCAGCCAGCAGTGGTAAAGGAGGTGCTCGTGGTTTGGCGCTCGCACACACACACGTTTGTATATGTAAACTACCTGATAAATGCTTGATAAAATATAGAGCTTCGCGCACCAAAATTGGCTGAGAAAAGTTCTGTTTCGGCAAAATGCGCGTAAATTGGAAAATATATGTGCTCAGAAGTGGACGAACGCCGTAAAGTTGTGTAATTGAAAGTCCGTGATGAAAACGCTATGAAAACCGCCGAAAAGTTGCCACACCACCGCAAGTGGCTTGCTCTGCACACAAAGTAGATTTGTTAGAAAAAATGCCAGCAATTGTGTTTAATTAAAAATTGAATGCGAAAGAGTGGACTACAAATAGTTTGAAAAAATGCACAAAGGGCTCGTTTGTACATAGAAATAGAAGCGCCTTTTAACTACCATATATGAAGTGTAGTGTGCTGTCGATTTTAAAGTGTGGCTTTGCTGATAGACAGCTTGTGGATTTTGGTTTCGACTCTTCCAACTGGCAAAAAATACGAAGGTTTGAACTCGGCTATGGCTATATATTTGAGAAGCGATTTTCAAAGAATGGCATTGCTTTAAACTAAAAACAAGAAAAAACGTTAACTTCGGCTGTACCGAAGCTAATATACTTTTCACAGGTGCATTTCTTTTAGTAACTACAGTGTAATCCATTTATAATGGACTCGCTTAAGATGGAAACTCTGTTATTATGTACCTCTTTGTCAAGTCGCAGTTCAAACATATGTAAAAAACTCGGTTAAAATAGACTCGTTTATAATGGACTCCGGTTCTAATAGACAATAAAATCGGATTTTGTCCATTATAACCTAAGCTTTCAAAATCAAATTTCAAAACAAAGTTGGCAATCAGTTGGCAATAAGCAAAATTTTGTACTTCCCCGAATTCGATCAAGAGACACAATCAGTCTCTGCAGCAGAAAATGTTCATTTTTTCTTGGAAATAAGTCAAAGAAGGCAAACAACTTCTGCGGAGGGCTGAAAGTGACGTTCGTTGGCTTTTCATTGAGAGTTGTTAATTTTAAGAAAAATGTCGGAAAAAAATAAAAAGCGAGCATTTACTTTGCATGAAAAATATACAATAATATGCGAAATTGAAGGAGGAACTTCCCAAGCTGACATTTGCTTGAATAAAAACCTAAAAAAACAGACTGTTTCGAACATATGGATTTATCGGGAAAAAATTAAAAATGATTGGAAAGTCAACGACAAGAGAAAAAAAATAAGAGTGGCGACACATCCTCAAATTGATGAATTACTGTTTAAATGGTTTCAGCAGAAAAGGGCCAATAATTTTCCAGTAAGTGATTCAATTCTAATGATGAAAGGCAATGAATTCGGAGAAGCTGTGGGTGCTAATTTTCAAAAAATGCAGTTCCGGATGCGGATGGCTAGACAGATTTAAAAAGAGGCATAATATTTGCTTCGGCAAAATTTGTGGTGAATCGGCTTCTGTGGACCAAAGTGTTACAAATGACTGGATATTACAAACCTGGCCTACAATAAGTAACAATTATTCCATGGACAACATTTTTAACGCGGACGAAACGGGAATTTTCTATAAGATGCTGCCTGACAAAACACATAAGATCAAAGGTGAAACATGCAGTGGTGGAAAAATGTCTAAAGAAAGAATAACTGCCATGATTTGTGCTAATGAATCGGGCACGTTAAAACGGAAATTATTGGTTATTGGTAAGTTTTAAATACAATTTAATACAATCCGCTGTTTCTGAATAATGTCTGCTTTCAGGAAAATATAACAACCTCAGATGCTTTAAAAACGTTAAAACGTTGCCGGTAGATTATTGTGCTAACAACAAATCCTGGATGACTTCTCAGACCTTTACTGACTATTTAAAGAAATGGGATTGTGAACTTATAAAAGCCAAGACTAAAATTTTGCTATTAGTAGATAATTGCCATGCTCATCCTCAAGTTCATCTTCACAACATTAAACTACATTTTCTTCCGCCTAATACTACATCGGTTCTTCAGCCTATGGATCAAGGCGTCATTAATAGCTTGAAACAATCTTATAGAAAGCAGCTTCTGATGAAAATTATGGACCTTCCTGAAGAAGCAAACCCGACAAAAGCTGTGAGTCTTTTAGATGCTGTCAATATGTTAAGTGTTGCATGGGAAAGTGTCTCTAAGGAAACCATAAGAAACTGTTTTCGACATGCTGGTCTGGTATGATTCCTGATGGATTAGATTTCGACCCGGAGGATGATGAACCTTTAAGCAAAATTATCGAAATTAATAACGTAGTGGTTTTAAGCAAGTTTGATGAATATTCAAGGATTGACGAGAATATTATAGCCACAGAAGAACACTCAGACAATGACTTAATTCAAGACTTTCTGCATGAGCTGCTTGAAAAAGACTCCGGTGATCAATTTGCTCAATAAACTCGAAAGCAAACTACAAAAAGATTTTGCCAATAAGGCATTCACCCAAAAGAAAATCACTGACTTTTTTCAAAAGACTAATTAAACTTATTATTTTCTTAATTTTGTATTTTTATTCATAAACTTTATTGCTTTAATAAAAAAACACATTGAATTTACTTTTTGAGTGAAAAATTGTATATTCTGATTAGATGGACACTCGGTTATAATGGACAATTTAACATGGTCCCGTTGAGTCCATTATAACAGGATTACACTGTATGTGTTTAAGCAAATATAAAGACGTAAGACAAAGTAAGTAAAAAAAGAAAACATTTTACTAACCGATCTGAACAATTTTTTCTGAGATTAAATTATTTCTATGAACAATAACTCATACCAAATTTCGTGAAGATATGTAGTAAAATGCGGAAGCCCTTGATTCCGATCGTTCAGTTTGTATGGCAGCTATATGATATAGTGGTCCGATATCGGCAGTTCCGACAAATGTGCCGCTTCTTGAAGTGAAAATAACATCTTCAACATTTCAAAACGATATCTTAAAAACTGAAGGACTAGTTCGTATATATACAGACAGACAGACGCCAGAGGACATGGCTAAATCGACTCAGTTCAACATTTTGATCATTTATATATATAAGCTATAAGCTTCGTGACAAACTTAATATACCCTGTTCAGGGTATAATAATTTAAATATTGATTTTGTCTACTTAATAAACAACTTCATTTATTTAATCTAATTATAACTGCGATTTAATGATATATGCTGTTATTATTAGAAAATTGATTGAAGTCAGCATAATAAAGGTACTTTAGGTGCAGCCATCAATATATATATAATCCACACATGTACATATATATACATATACATATATGTATCTACATAGTCGGTATAATAATAATTGATGGATTGCTCAACTTACTATGGATATTATCTGGACTGTGAGCTACGATGTGGAGGCAGCTCTTGTGTATACATGCAAAATTGTCTGCCAGTTGCTAGCTAAATATGTAAACCACCGATAAAACCATCCCAAATAAATAAAGTAAAACACCAACACTTGAAATAGATTACTTGAGAACGGCATAAGCAAATAGATACCGAGCCTCTTGCGTAAGAATATTTCGGTTTTCGCTTTCTTTGCAGAAGTTGACTTTATTTGCACTTTTTTCCCGCCGAGTGGCAACAAAAATCCGCCTAAGCATATTTTGATTTATGCCATTTTCGGTCACTTTCTATTTCTGTGTACATACAAATACACATATATATTTACATAATCTGTGAAGGCGCTGCAATAAATGTATTGCGAGTATGCCTTAATGGCGTTTACTCAATTGAAAATCGTTAAATGACATTGCAAATATTTGAGTGAGAACAATTGGAATCTGGACATTGGTGCTACAAAGCGCTAAAAATAAACTCAATTCGAAAGTATAGAAGTGGAGTGGTGAGAATTGTAATGGCGCGAAAGTGATATATATGTATATGCTTATAGAATTTTTAAGCTGTGAACGCATTTAATAAAATTAAAAAAAAAAAAACTAAAATTAAACACAGTTACTAATACACTTCCTGAAATTTCGAAAAATATTTATGTTTTGCTGTTGCTTCCGTAGAGACCTTTTAAAAATTGCAATGATTTTCCTTTCGAAAACAAAATATACAAAAGACAGGCATTGAACGAAATAATATTTTTTAGCGTATTTTATATGCATCGAAATAACGAGTAGCTCAAAGCTGGAACTCACAACTAAAGCAACACTTTATATGCACAAAGCATACACACACTTCGAATGCTATTTTGTTTAAGGAAATCAGGCAATTTGCTTGCACACTAAGCTTCTTTGCTAAGTTTTTCTTTTTTCCTACATCTTTTGTTTATTTTTATTTTCGCTTAGCATATTTGTTTTTTCTATTCTACCACTTATGCGCTAACTTTTATTCCGACATTATTTCTCGCGTTTGTGTGTGTGTTTGTTTCAACGTTTTGGCGGCAAATGCCTTGTCAGCAGGTTTTCGGCAATAGAAATCGCATTAAATTCACATTTGACTTTGTTTACCTGGCACTTGGCATATCACCGAGGCAAACAAACAATGAAAGTGAGCATATCCTCATTTGAGGGGAGAAAACGAACGCCCACATACGTGTGTACTTACATATATACTATATATTTAAGTAAATATAAATGTATGTATATATGCGACACATATGACTATACCGACCCTGCTGAGAAACTGATATAAATTAATTTTGAATTTTTTTTTTCTTAAGCGAAAATTATTTCAAGTGAGATATTTAGTTTCTTAGTTTTGCTTGAAGGACATCTTAAAGCAATTTGATTGGCAGCTCTTCTCACTTATTTCATCGGATATTTCTGCTATAATGCCAGTACCGAACTAGTCGATTTTCCTACAAGGTCTCTCATACATATCTCATAAGTAGGTAGGTTTGGATGCATGCAAACAACAGTCGATAAAAAGATTTCAGATACGCCATTTATGCTATTTTTAGCGCAGAACAACTCAAGTCTTTCCTGTAAGTTTTTTCCTCCCGCGAAGTTGTTGCTTTACTTATAATGATTAGATTGTTGTTGTTCTCTATTGTTAAAAGGGTTCGCGAAAGCAGTCGCTGCTGTTGAGTGAAAATACCAAAGAGAAAGTGTCAAACAAACTGTCGTCAGAGAGGTTTCTTTCTTTCTTTTTTTGCACACTAATGCCTTGAAAGAGCTCGAAAGTGTGGCGGGAAAGCTTATGTTGCAAGAAACACATACAATTATGTGCTATACTATATATGTATACATATGTCATATATGCATAGATGAACATGCGTATGTATTGCACGGCGTGAATTGTTGATCGCCTTCAAAGTCGACAACACTTCTCAACTTAAGTTGACACTTGTGCACCATTTTCTTTTTAACGGTGTTGCCACACACACTCATGTGCCACCGCTTCGTGCGAAATTGCTGTTTGGCTTTTGCTTTTTTATCTCAAGTTGATTTCAACAGCCTTTTTCTGTTTTGATTTCATTTACTCGAGTTGCTGTTGCACTTTAAATTATTGCGTACACACACACACACAGCTGCTCTTGTGAGACACAGTTGTTGTGGGGGGAAAAAAGGCAAACACTTGAGTAAACGCACCTGTTTTCTCAACAGACATGTGCGTTCACTCATAATAGCACACTTCTGTACACAAATGCTTACTTATATGCACGAGTATATGTAAGTATGTGAAGGTGTTATTGCTGTTAATGCCACTTGAGCGTCATTTTGCGAAAGTGTTTCGTCACTTTAATTTTGTATAACTTTCATGTATTTGTTGTTTGCACTGGCAAGTTAAAATAAAGCTTTCAGCAAGCATGAATAAACGAAAACATCTCAAAGCTAACATTTGTATAAGGAAACCCGAAATTGCCTGCTACAAAGTCATATTATGTATGTCAGAGTGAAAATCAACTGACTTTATACAGAATTGTATACTAGTCTATTTTAAATTTTTGTATGAGTTTGATAACAAAATTAGATTCGTACTTAAATTTAAATTTGCATTTTTAATAAAAAAAAAAACAAGTAAGGAAAGGCTAAGTTCGGGTGCAACCGAACACTTTATACTCTCGCAATTTATTGAAGAAATTTAACCAATTCATATATGCGGAATAAAGCTCACCGTATTTTTGAAAAACCTATAATTAGGTATATGGGAGCTAGGAGAAGATACTTTTGAAAAACCTACAATGAGGTATATGGAAATGTTATGACCCGATTTTAATAATTTTTGGAACAGAGACACACTATTAGAAGAAAACAATTTCCTCTGAATTAAATTGAGATATCTGAGAGATTTACCCATATTTTCGGTTAAAATTTATCTTTGGGCGCTGAGTTCAACATGTTCGATATCTGGGGCCTTGAAAAGTTATGGTCCGTTTTCGACAATTTTTTCACAAGTGATGCCAGAGATGATCTAATTGTGTAAAGTTTTATTCCGTTATCTTCATTGGTTCCTTATGTTTACATTATAAAGTGAAGGAATGAGATGGATTTCAAAATTGAGTTATAACGAAAGTAGTAGTGGTTGTGAACCGATTTCGTCCATTTTTTGTCTGTGTTATCAGGGTGTCAAGAAAATATTATATACCGAATTTCATTCGAATCGGTCGAGTAGTTCCTGAGATATGGTTTTTGACCCATAAGTGGGCGATGTCACGCCCATTTTCCATTTTGTATAAAAATCTGAGTATAGCTCCCTTCTGCTATTTCTTCTGAAAAATTTAGTGTTTCTGACGTTTTTCGTTAGTTAGTTAACCCACTTTTAGTAATTTTCAACCTAACCTTTGTATGGAAGGTGGGCGTGGTTATTATCCGATTTCAACTATTTTCATGGTGTGTGGTGGGGTATGTAAGAGAACCGACTGCAGAAAGTTTGGTTTATATAGCTTTATTAGTTTGCGAGTTAAATACAAATAACCGATTTGTGGGCGGGCCACGCCCACTTCCCCAAAAAAATTACATCCAAATATGCCCCCTCCTAGTGCGATCCTTTATTCCAAATTTTATTTTTATATCTTCATTTATGGCTTAGTTATGACACTTTATGTGTTTTTGGTTTTCGCCATTTTGTGGGCGTGGCAATGGTCCGATTCTGCCCATTTTCGAACTTGATCTTCTTATGGTGCCTATTTGTGCCAAGTTTCGTCAAGATATCTTAATTTTTACTCAAGTTACAGCTTGCACAGACGGACGGACGAACAGACATCCGGATTTCAAATCTACTCGTCACCCTGATCACTTTGGTATATATGACTCTATATCTAAGTCTTTTAGTTTTAGGTGTTACAAACAACCGTTGTGCGAACAAAACTATAATACTCTCTTTAGCAACTTTTGTTGCGAGAGTATAAAAACGAATTATTATTCAATGTTCAACTCACTGTGACATGCGACTTTGATTGGATCTATATCATAGTGAATAGTTCATGAAGAAAATGTTGTTCTCTTAAATATGCTTAAAAATATATTTTTAATTTAAAGAAAATTTATTTATTTTCTTGCTTTGTGAGAAAAAAAGCCAAAATATGAAATGTAAATAATAAAAATAAAGAAATATATATATTTAATTTAACTCTTATTAACACCATTTAATTTTCACTTTTTTCTCCACATATCAATTTCCCATATTTTTCTTTCAATTTATTTCTTTATGTCTGCGCTGTCAATTTTTATATTGTATTTACGAATAAACCTTAGCGCTGACAGTTAAACCAATTAAATTGTTGTGGTGAAAATCCTGTGAAATCATTTTGAATAACAATGAAAAGTCTGTATCTGCCAAGGCGACATGGAGACGCGACTTGTCGTCACTTTGTCGTCGTCAAGATTTGACATTAAGTCAGCATGACAAGCAATTGCTGTATAAATGTGTTAGTCAAGCAGACTGAATATCTTGTCGATATGTGTTGTATGTGGAATTTAAATGTGAAAACATGTTTTTATAGAAAGCTCAGGGATAAAGAATTTATAGATATTTTAAGAACTGTAGCGGAGTGTGTCTTTGGAGACTGCATACATTTTAGTCTACGATTTCAAATATTCTACACTGTTTACAGATTGGGTCTATAACTCTGCTGATATTTTCTTCAGTTATCTCCTATTATTTCATTACTACTACATTGCTAGAGACTTTTTTGAACCGGATATTGTGTTTTTTAATAAATTTCGAAAAAATTTTTTAACTTAATCACTTTCGCTTCCAACTATTTTACATTTTCTCTGTTATTACTTCTGTTTTTGATTGTTTCACTAAGGGTTCATTGTATTACCGGCTGCTGCTTTTAATTTCCTAATTGTTATCACTCTTTGCTAGTTTATTATTTCCGCAATAACTACTTCTTCTGCTGTCTGACTTTTAGTAGCCAACACATCAACTTACGTATCTTTCACTCTGCTCATTTTCTCGCTCATTCATCATTCTCATCTCGAGCGATTGATTTTTATGGAGTTTGTGATCTACGACTGTCATTTAGAGCCCGAAATGCAAAGCTTTTGTTATTGTGTTCTGCTCTATGACCGCACTGCTTTTGTAGTAATTTATAAATAGATCTTTTGTCTTTGGTATTCCTCTACATATAACTATAACTGTATGTTTGCGTTGGTTACAAATGTTCTAAGAAGTTATCAGCTATTTTTGAAGCATAAATTCATTGGAATATTTATTATTAAGCATAACTAACGGAATAACTAAAAGGTTATTTTATCAAGTAAAGGGTGATTTTTTAAGAGCTTGATAACTTTTAAAAAAAAAAAACGCATAAAATTTGCAAAATCTCATCGGTTCTTTATTTGAAACGTTAGATTGGTTCATGACATTTACTTTTTGAAGATAATTTCATTTAAATGTTGACCGCGGCTGCGTCTTAGGTGGTCCATTCGGAAAGTCCAATTTTGGGCAACTTTTTCGAGCATTTCGGCCGGAATAGCCCGAATTTCTTCGGAAATGTTGTCTTCCAAAGCTGGAATAGTTGCTGGCTTATTTCTGTAGACTTTAGACTTGACGTAGCCCCACAAAAAATAGTCTAAAGGCGTTAAATCGCATGATCTTGGTGGCCAACTTACGGGTCCATTTCTTGAGATGAATTGTTCTCCGAAGTTTTCCCTCAAAATGGCCATAGAATCGCGAGCTGTGTGGCATGTAGCGCCATCTTGTTGAAACCACATGTCAACCAAGTTCAGTTCTTCCATTTTTGGCAACAAAAAGTTTGTTAGCATCGAACGATAGCGATCGCCATTCACCGTAACGTTGCGTCCAACAGCATCTTTGAAAAAATACGGTCCAATGATTCCACCAGCGTACAAACCACACCAAACAGTGCATTTTTCGGGATGCATGGGCAGTTCTTGAACGGCTTCTGGTTGCTCTTCACCCCAAATGCGGCAATTTTGCTTATTTACGTAGCCATTCAACCAGAAATGAGCCTCATCGCTGAACAAAATTTGTCGATAAACACATTTCGAACCGAACACTGATTTTGGTAATAAAATTCAATGATTTGCAAGCGTTGCTCGTTAGTAAGTCTATTCATGATGAAATGTCAAAGCATACTGAGCATCTTTCTCTTTGACACCATGTCTGATCTGTCAAATACTAATGCATGAAAATCCTAACCTCAAAAAAATCACCCGTTATTACAGCATTACACAAACATAAATTTTCTCAAAAATAGTATTTTCGACTCTTTTATTAACTGAAACTAAGAGTTACTGATTTTTATTGCTTTCGCTTGCTATTTCAGTCCAAATTGTGCTCATTAATCCAAAAAAAAAGCCGTGTGCCAAAGTTGCTCGTAATCATTTAAAGTGCCTTTCTTAGTGAGCAGCAACAATCGTTACTACACTGGCAGCAAAAATAACAACCTTGTGTAGCTGTCGCTATTGTGAAAAAAAGCCACATTACTCATAATATAACGACCTGTAGCCGCTCTCCCTGCTCAGGCAATTGCTCTATTTTAACTCTTTTCACACACTTTCATACATATATGTATGTACATTGTGGTTCCCTTGTTGTAACGAACGTGTTACTATTTGACTGGCGGTTGACTGATTTACTGCGGCACAGTAGGATGCAGGATGCCGGTTTGAAGGTGAAATACCGGCTTAGCTGCTGGCAGGAATGAGAGCTTTCGCAATGAATAATATGCTAATATTGCTGGTAATAGAGGCGAGTAAAGGGTTGTGCAGTTTGGGTCATAAAGCAATAATTCGTTGGCATGATGCATGCGAAATTTGATTTCCATGTTAACCCTGATGTATGACTGTAAATACATATACTAGGTGGAAAGTGGAACTAACAATATATTGGTGGAAATTCTGATGGATTTCATTGTTCGATAGAGAATTTTTGCATGGATTTAGACACAACATCGCGTTAAATATTGGAAAATTATAATTATACGATTTATGTATAATTATTGGAATACATATACTACATCTAATAATTGCTTTCATGAGACTCTATTTCAGTACATATATGTGTCTATATACTTATATAACATGTCAAATTGTATAGCATACCTACCTTTTGCTTTAAAAGTTGTGATAAAAAAGTAATTTTAAACAAATGGCATTACTGTGATTAATTTAAAATAACAACTAATTGTAATGGGACAAATATTATAGATAATGATGTTGAGTAAACTAGATAAATATAAATAGAATTATAAATTAATACCAAGATGACCAAAACCAATGCAAATGAAATGCAGCAAAAACAAATAGTATGGAGTTCAAAAGAAAATCTTAATAAAAATAGAGGGAACAAGAAATTACTGGAAGCACACTACCACATGAAGATAATGTGCCCCATTAAAGCTAAAGTTAGTTAATATAAAATCTAAATGAAAATTATTAAAATAAACAGAATGGACGGCAACAACAATTGATAAAGAATTGATTATGCGGTTACAAATACAAACACACACATAGTTTGTGAGTACGAATTGTTGCGGCAAGGGGGCGAGCATGTTATGTTTTTTGTTTTTGTTTGGTTAACAACAACAAGTGACAAAACAATTTCTATTACAATGAATTATTATTTTTTCATTATTGTTTTTGTAATCATACCCTCTTCCTTATTTGGAGCGGATGTTGCTTGTTGAGCAGTCGCATTGTTGCTATTGCTGTTGGTAGAAATACGGGCGGTGGTAAATTTAGACATCTTTGGCAAGTTTTTGCGGCGCGCTTGCGACGCTGACTTTGTATTTACTATTTGGTATGTATGTATGTATGTGAATATACATAGATATTAGTTAGCAAAATTGCGGGATATTTTTGTTGTTGTTTGTTTGTACAGTTGATAAATAATAAAACGCAAAAGTATTGATGCGCACAGTTGGCAAGGTTGGAGAAAAATAAAAATACAAAAAAAGAAAAGAATACAAATAATAAGAGCAAATACATTTGAAGAGCTAAAAATAATATTATATTCTATTTTATATATAAAACTAATGGATTTAAAGTATTAAATAAATTAATGGTAATATCAATCAACAATAGACAAAAAATTAAATATTGCTTGATTGAAAAACTCAGCAAATAACTATGAAATAATATTTTATCACAAATAGACTGAATTAAATAAATAAAAACGTAACATTGAAGAGTTGGAAAAAAAAACTAATAAAATATTACTTAAACTAATAAATAATTACTTAATTGAGTGAGCTAATTTCATTATTTTTTGATAAAGTTTTAATACACAAATTTTTCTAAAATTCAATTTAACATTTGAATTAAATGCACGAAGCACTAATAAGGTTTAGTTATTATTAAGAAGAGCATATTATATAATTTGTGCTAAATTCAATGCATCACCTCTTTAAACCAATTTGACTAACAAAATATTGGAACTCTTTTTAAAACCAAGGTACATACAAATACACGTTCACACAAACACCTCACTGCCATTCGATAGTGACAAAGTGTGAATTATTTCATTATTCAAGTGTTGGCTTAATTTATCAATAAACTTATATACATATAAACATTTAACGTTACGTACATATATATATATGTATGCACTTTGGGGTACTTACAATCTTCGACACACATTAGTCGATCCTCCATCAGCTTAAGACCGGTGGGACAGGCGCAGGCGATGCGCGGACTGCGTTCATTGATGCGCGGCGCTGGCAGGCATAAATGCGAGCAATGACCATTCACCGCTTGACAGTGATTGATGCCGTCCGGTTGGCGGTAGGGATGATAGACGTGTACGGTCATCGGATGTTGCAGCTGCTCACACACACACACATATTTGTCAAGGTTACGCAGGGTGCACATAATAGTTGGTCGTGTTGTGTCCATTGATTGCGGTCAGCCGACGAATGTCACATGAAAATGAGGGAGGAAAAAACAAATTGTTAATCGATTGGTTGAAATTTTGCAATTAAATTAAAAATGCATTAATCAATTGCTTGGTGGAACAAGCCGCATTGTTGACGCGATTATCGAATATTTATCAAAATATATATGTATTTGCTTGTAAAAAAAAATTATAAAAATAAATCTTTACTTGAATGCATATATAGTAAATGTTCATACTCAAATATACTTTTTAGCTTCCGATAAGATCTGAAATATTTTCTGCTATGAAAACTATAAGGTTGCATTCCTTAGAGTTTCCCAGAAGCTGGCCGCATAAAATACACTTTCTAGTAGAGACCGACCGATTAATCGGCCTAGGTATCGGCATCGGCCAGTATCGGCCACAAAATTCAGCATCGGTATCGGCCATATTTGGCCGATTCTTAGCCGATTCTTTCTACTTCTTTCGGATTACACTAAAATACATTTTTTTTCTTTTTTGATTTCTTTAAATCGTACAATTTGAATTCTTCTGTTTACCATATAAAACACAGTGATTCACATTTGACTAAACTAATAAATCACCACGATGATAATTTAAGTCTAGTATAAAGAAATTCAATAAGTTTGCATTAAATTGAAGGTTTTATTTAGCACTGCTAGAAAGATTCGATTTATGTCAAATATTCATAGTTTTGTTTATCAACTTGTTGAGATTTTGAAGATAATGTCATAAAGCCACTATTATAGAAGCATTCGTAACTAGGAGAGTCTATTTTTAAAAGTTCGCCATAGACCGGATCACTTGGTACTGTCCCGGGCTATAAGGTGCATGCAAAATAACCTGCTAAACAAGCTTCCAAAGTTTCTATCGAGTCACTACTAAGTGACGCCTTTCACAATGCGAGATATAAATGACAAAGGTAATCTCTTTGAAAATAACGGATTATTTTTACTAGACCTACTATTTTCGAATATTGGCCTTATTTTCGAATATTGGAATTAAATGGTTGTTTTCAATAATTTTTTTTCTATGTAAACAATTATTTATATAATTCAAACTTTTTTCTGTTTTATGGATACATATTTAAAGAATAATTTCTGAAATTAAAAAAAAAAATTAAAACTCCTCCATTGAGACATCATTTCCGGTGACCCTCGGAAAAAAGGTGCGCCCGCGTTGTCAGCATAACTCCTGACAGGATCACCCAAAATAAAAAAAGTGTTCTTGGTAAGACCATAAACTCGTGCTTGAACGAAGGGAAGACAAAAAACTAAAAATTGGAATTTTGGCAGAAATTTTTCCAAAAAATAAAAATTTTGGTCATATTTGCTTGACATTTTTTTTTTTTAAATAGTTGTAAATGAAAAAAGAAAAAATCCTTCGTTCAAGCACGAGTAAATTGTACCTCGAACACATTATGCAAAATTTCATCAAGATCGATTGAGTAGTTTTCGCGAACATTTGACAACCGACTTTGAAAACATGATTCCGAGAAAAAACGCGTTTAAAGTTTTGAGGAACAATTATAACTGACTTGGAGCGCACACCTTCCAAAGTCTATAACTCCGAAACTATTATTCGGATCGACTTGAAAATTTAGGATAGATAACATTCTTGCGATATTGTAGAATAAAACAAAAAAAAAAGAATTTTTAAATCCCGAAACCCATGTAACCCCTTAAAGGAAAAAAGCTATATTGCTGATTCGCTGTGAAAAACGCGAATAACTTATTTTTTCTATCAACATATGTATATATTATAATAATAATTTATTCAGTTTTGACTATTAATTAAATGAATAAACAACTTCATATTTACATATGAACTGAGTTGTTTACTTATTTTGTAATGCTATTTGTCTTTGTTTTTCTTTTGTTACTATGCTAATTTACTAAATAAAGTTATTGATGAAAGAAGCGGCATCGGCATTGGCCGATTCTTTGCCAACTGGCCGATTAATCGGCATCGGCCAAAAAATTGGTATCGGTCGGACACTACTTTCTAGTTCATTGGCCGCCAATGTCGTTTATGGTTACCTAATTTAATATAATATTAATCACCCTTCGGTACAATATTCCAAGCGAACTTTCAAACTGAACACTTGCTACCAAATTCTCATGCTAAAAGTCACTCGCTTAGTATGTATATTTATTGCGTTTCTTTGCTTCTTGTAACTGCTAACTTGCTTCTGGCGTGAGTACAAAGTGAATCGCACGTGCGACCGTCTGCAGGTGACACAAATTAATATTATTTGGCATTTTTGGAGAAAAGCACACACATACAAGGACAGTCTGTATGCTACTCCACTTGCCACATGCTAGCACATTAGCCTTCGCTGCAAGGGCATCATTATTTATAGGATTTAGTATAAATTGAATTGGATTTGCAAGTACGTATTATATACTATGTATTCGATGAAAAAATTCGTTGCAATATTTTGCAGAAGCAAAAATAGTTGGAACAAGTAAAAAAGTGCTAAGTTCGGGTGTAACCGAACATTTTATACTCCCGCAATTTATTTATTTAACTTTATTTATATTATATAATACACAATTTGACCCACATATTCGTCATATATATTGTATAAAGTCCATTGAAAGTTGGAAACTATAATATTAGGTTAGAAGCACCGAGGTCCTCGTGTTCGATATATGGGGCCTTAAAAACTTATGATCCGATTTCGGAGATTTTTAGAATGGGGCTGCCACACTATAAAAATAGTATTTGTGCAAAGTTCTGCACCGATATCTTCACTAGTGCTAACTTTATATATTGTAAAGTAAACAATTCAGATCGTCTTCAAAGTTCTGGTATATAGGAAATTGGCGTGGTTGTGCAGTGATATGGTCTATTTTCACAACATATCATTGGGATGTAAGGAAACTAATAAAAACTAAGTTTCATTGAAATCGGTCGAGTAGTTCCTGCGATATGGTTTTTGACCCATAAGTGGGCGAAGCCACGCCCATTTTCCATTTTGTAAAAAAATCTGAGTGCATCTTCCATCTGCCTTTTCTTATGTAAAATTTGGTGTTTCTGACAATTTCCGTTAGTGAGTTAACGTCCGTTTAGTAATGGTCGTGGTTATGATCCGATTTCTTTCATTTGGACTGTATTAAGAAGTGGCTAAAGAAAGCGACTGCAGAAAGTTTGGCTTATATAGCTCTATTGGTTTCCGAGATATGTACAAAAAACCTATTTGTGGGCGGGGCCACGCCCACCTCCCCAAAAAATTACATCCAAATATGCCCCTTCATAGTGCGATCCTTCATACCAAATTTTATTTCCATAGCTTTATTTATGGCTTAGTTATGGCACTTTATGTGTTTTCGGGTTTCGCCATTTTGTGGGTGTGGAAGTGGTCCGATTTTGCTTATTTTCGAAAGCAACCTTCCTATGGTGCCAAGAAATAAGTGTGTCAAGTTTCATTCAGATATCTTAATTTTTACTCAAGTTACAGCTTGCACAGACGGATGGACGGACGGACGGACAGACAGACATTCGGATTTGAACTCCACTCTTCAACCTGATCACTTTGGTATATATAACCCTATATCTAACTCGTTTAGTTTTGGGTGTTACAAACAACCGTTATGTGAACAAAACTATAATACTCTCTAGCCACTTTGTTGCGAGAGTATAAAAATATCAGCTTTACAACTATAACACTATATACTAAGAAGTATAGGCTGAAAGCCCAACGGGAAATGCGTGCGGTAGTAAATATTGATTTTCAGATAGTTCGTAAGCATTTTCTAAGAACAAGACACGTGAGTTTGTTCGAGTGTATTAATCACACTTATAGAGTGAGCATAACAAACATTTTCAGTTAACTTTTTCCTACAGGGTTCATAGTTAGTATATGGTTGTGCTTGAATGTTGTATGCAACTGTTAGCCACACAAGTATATTCGTTCTGTTGCCAATTCACCCGTTGTCACAACCGAACGCCAATGCTTTGCATTCAAAAGGAAACCGTAAGCCAGCTCACTTTGAAACTGCTTGCACCCACACAAATAAAATGTGTGTTTGCGTGTGTGTGCTTTTACTCGTTTGTTCGTTCAGCAGCCGCCGGGCAATGCCACATTTATTATAGTTGGCGCTCATTTTTTATTTTCTCCAAGAAATTGTGACACTATCCAGCAGCGTTAAATGTAGGTCAACATGTGTCTGAGTTTGTGTGCTTGGAATTCTTGCCAGGCTGCTGCCAAGTAAGTCAAGAAAAATTGCAGGGAACATAAAGATATGAAATAAAATTCACGAAGAAATTTTCGTGGAACACGTGTGAATTTCAAAGACAAATTCTTTCATGCCTTAAAGCGCGTTGCTGGAGCTTGCTGCCGTGATGCGATAAAGGTTGTATTAGATGCTACGGCACAGAAATTTTCCTCGATAATCTTATTTCTAATGAGTAACGCTGTTGGATATACTTATTGCACACATCGTGTTCACTTCAACGCATAAGCAATGCGCTCAAGTCCCTGTCGTTTTCACGAAAACTTCAACGCATGAGCTTAATCGCTTGCCTGTCATTACTAATTTCACATTACGATTATTTCCACCCACCTGATGCAGCGCCGTTATCGGCTCCACTCCTTTGCCATTGAATTTGTTCGCCTTGAAGACGGTCTGTTTATCCCAATCGGACCAATAGATGCTGTCCTCAAATGTGGTTATGGAGAAGGGATGGCGCAGGTGCTCCGTTGAGTATAAGATTTGACGACGTTGCGAACCATCATAATTCGCTGATGCGATGGTATTCAATTTGCCATCCACCCAGTAGATGCGCTTACGTACCAGATCCAATGTAATGCCATTTGGCCACTTCACGTCATACTTGATTATGGTGGTGCGGTGGGAACCGTCCATGCCGGCGCGTTCGATGCGTGGTGAGGCGCCCCAATCAGACCAATACATCCAACTATTTAGAAGAACGTGTTACAAAGCAGAGAGAAAAGTCGTAAGTGTGAGGCGTTAAAGGAAGTAGTAGTAGAAGAAGAAGAACACACATTTACAGTGTAGAATTAGAGAAATGGTTGATTTCATTGCACGCAACTAAGCTCCTGACATTGTTGAGTTACTTGAGATTTATCTACACTATTACACGTGTGTGGCATGCAACACATGTAGAAATTGCTCTTTATCAGATAGTTGGATTTAGTTATTGCAACATTTCCATTGACATTACATGTTTCACACTCGCACACCATCCACACCACTCTAAGTGTTGTTTCTGTCTACTTACCCCTCTATCGGATCCAGTGCAATTGAGCGCGGTATATCCAGTCCGTCCTCGATAAGTACCTTACCCATGTTGCCGTCAAAGTTGGTCAACTCGATGGTGCATTTGTGTGTGTCTGTGTAGTAGACGTGATTGTAAATCCAATCAACAGCCAAGCCATCTGATGTCACCGAGTGGTCCTTGAGCACAACGGTCTTGTCGTTGCCCTCATCGATGGGTGCTCTGCGTCCACGCACGGTGGTTCAATGAATGTCAGCGAAAAATGAAAACAAAAGGAGCGGCATGAAAATTTAATTGAACATCAATGAAATTGCAATTCATAATAAATATTTCGGAAAGAGTATTGGGGTAGGTGTTAATATGGAGTCCAATTTGTAGTTGGTATTTATATCATAAATTCTGAAAATTAAATAAATTTTAAATAATACAATGCAAAGCATATGCATAGAAAGCTTTTTAGTGCAAAAGTGATTTCAACCTTACGCAAAACCTTTCTCTCGAAAACCCCAAGAGTCGTCTCATCGGATGTTGTCATCGTCCATGCTTCGGCGCCATACATCAGGACGGGAATAATGAGCGACTTGTAGAGTTTGATTTTTGTTCGTCGAGAGAGGACTTTACTTTGCAATTGCCTACTTAGTCCAATGTAACACCTGTTGGCAAGAGTGATTCTGCGTTGGATTTCAAGGCTGACTTTGTTGGTGTTGTTAACACTGGTTCCCAAGTAGACGAAACTATCTACTACTTCAAAGGTATGACTGTCAACAGTGACGTAGGAGCCAAGGTGCGAGTGCGCTGACTGTTTGTTTGATGACAGAAGATATTTCGTCTTGTCCTCATTCACCACCAGACCCATACGCTTCGCTTCTTTATCTAGTCTGGAAAAACAGAACAAACGGCGCGGTTGTTGCTTCCGATGATATCAATATCATCGGCCTACGCCAGCAGCTGTACACTCTTGTAGAAGATTGTACCTTCTCTATTTAGCTCTGCAGCTCGTATTATTTTTTCCAGTAATAGATTGAAGAAGTCACACGATAGTGAGTCACCCTGTCTGAAGCCTCGTTTGGTATCGAATGGCTCGGAGAGGTCCTTCCCGATCCTGACGGAGCTTTTGGTGTTGCTCAACGTCAGTTTACATAGCCGTATTAGTTTTGCAGGGATACCAAATTCAGACATCGCGGCATAAAGGCAGCTCCTTTTGGTGCTATCGAAGGCAGCTTTAAAATCGATGAAAAGATGGTGAGTATCGATTCTTCTCTCTCGGGTCTTTTCCACGATTTGGCGCATGGTGAATATCTGGTCCATTGTCGATTTTCCAGGTCTAAAGCCACACTGATAAGGTCCAATCAGTTTGTTGACGGTGGGCTTTAGTCTTTCACACAGTACGCTCGATAGAACCTTGTATGCAATATTTAGGAGGCTTATCCCACGGTAATTGGCGCAGATTGTGGGGTCTCCCTTTTTATGGATTGGGCAGAGCACACTGAGATTCCAATCGTCGGGCATGCTTTCTTCCGACCATATTCTACAAAGAAGCTGATGCATGCACCTTATCAATTCTTCGCCGCCGTATTTGAATAGCTCGGCCGGTAGTCCATCGGCCCCCGCCGTTTTGTTGTTCTTCAAGCGGGTAATTGCTATTCGAATTTCTTCATGGTCGGGTAATGGAATATCTATTCCATCGTCATCGATTGGGGAATCGGGTTCGCCATCTCCTGGTGTTGTACTTTCACTGCCATTCAGCAGGTCGGAGAAGTGTTCCCTCCATAATCCCAGTATGCTCTGGACATCCGTTACCAGATTACCTAATCGGTCCCTACATGATGCTCCGGTCTTGAAACCTTCTGTAAATCGCCTGATCTTTTCATAAAATATTCGAGCATTACCCATGTCGGCCAGCTTTTCAAGCTTTTCATACTCACGCATTTCGACCTCCTCAATTTTTCCACTTGATTGAATACAACGAATTCATTTGTTTAAATGACAGAGAGCAACAATTGATTGGTAGCTTCCTTCGACCACACGCATTGCACAGAATTCAATCAAACTTTGTGGTTGCCAGCAAAGTGCAATTAAATTGTGGTTACATCAACAAATGCCAGCCCAAGTCAGAGCCTAAATAATAGATGTGTAATCGGAAGCTGCATCAATAATTGCAGAACGATTTCATTACGAAGATACCGTATGACGACTGCTCAGCAGCGACAAGGACTCACCCGCAAAGGCATATACAGCAGTCAGTTGAGTATTGGTGGTGGTAAGGAAGTCAAACATTTAATAACAGCGGCTGGAAATCAAATTTACTCGGGTCCATTTAATACCGAAATTGCATTTGAACAACTACACACATACACGTTTACTTATTACACATCCATTTAAGTACCTATGCGTGTACCTTGTCATAGAGGGAAAGTACTCGTGATTAGCTCTGTTTGAAGGCATGCAACTGCGAGAGAGCATTAGTAAGCTTAAGTGATGCGTAACTGAAACTCAACAACTGCATCTGTGTATGTATGCATGTCTCTTCCTCAAGATCGTATCCGTTCGACAGTGCAAGCTTTGATGTTAATATAACATAAGCTGCAATGTAGGAAATTGCTTCAATTCGCTTATGGCAGACAGTTGCATTTAGTTATTACAATATTTCCATTCCAAAGCATGCAACAAATGTCCAAAGATTTTAAGCAATATCATTGAGTTTTTGAGCTTTGAAAAGCAAACCTAGCATGTTCTCGATTAATTTTCGTGACTAAATTATGTATGCATAAAATCATATTGTATACCGAAATCCCTACTAATATTATAAATGCGAATGTAAGTTTGTTTGTTACGCTTTCACGCAAAAACTACTAAACCGATCATCATGAAATTTTGTACATATACTCTTGAAGGTACTAGAAGCAACATAGGGTACTTTATATAAAAAAAAAAATTTACGAAAGGTAAAACAATTGTTTCTCAAAAAATCGTCATATGCAAAGTGTATTCAACAAAGTGAACCAGGTATATGACATATCACAATTTTTTACCCGAATGTGACATGTTTGTTGCCATTGATTTAACCCATACATTTATTCAAAAATTCAAATTTCGAAATTCAAAAGTAAACAAATTTCAAACCAAAAAAAAATATTTTTTAAATAAATAAAAGAAAATGCCGAATACTTTCTGCTTAGGCAAAACAACTCATGGAAGCAATTTACTAAGGTTTTGTGCTCCAACTGACAAATTGAAAACAATTTTATCAATATATATTATATTGTTAAAGTTAAAAAAGGCGGGTTAATGTAAACAAATACATGTATTGTTTACTATTTTATTGTCAAAAGCTGGTATGTCAAATACTTAGTTCACTTTGTTGAATACACTTTGGTCAAATGTAGCTACTTCAGTAATGAAGTTTTACAGTCATGAAGTTTCAACCCTGAATACTGTAATACCGTCCCATTGTATGGCGGTAACGAAAATATCTAATTTAATTGAATATAGTTTCAACTGTTTATAATATTTCTATATTTATTGTGACTTTCTTCTGTCGTTACATGCAGTATAAAACTATTCCAATTTTTGAGGTTATCCGTAATTTTTGTGGTTAGCTGTTACTTTATTGTTTTAGATCTTACTCGCTGATGTTAATTTTTACTCTGCTTTTTTTTTTAAATGCCTCGAAAGCGGAAATCTGGTCTATCCAAAAATTCATTCAAATCAAGAAACTTCGGCTCACGCAGAGCTGAGAAGACAACAACAAGCAGAGCGACAAAGAGTTTTGAGAGCAGCTGAAACGCCTCTTCAGGCACGAGTTCGTTTAAAAAGACAAGCTGCACTGCAGACAACTAGAAGAGCGATAGAAACACCAGAACAATCGGTAGTGGTGGACTCTTCTTTCTCGATGCACCAGGAGTAACTGGAAAAACGTTTTTACTTAACTTATTATTAATGTCCGTCAGAAAAGACCAAAAAGTAGCAGTTGCCGTAACTTCGTCAGGTATTGCCGTGATGCTATTAAACGGCGGTCGTTCGGCACATTCCGTTTTAAAATTACCATTGAATTTGGCATAGGAAGATTCGCCCATTTGTAATTTTAGTAAAAATAGTTCACGAGGTAGAGTGCTGCGAGAATGCAAGCTTTTAGCAACAACATTTGTATAGTGATCAGTGGTTGTGTGCAAGAGCAATATTAGCACCAAGAAATGAAATCGTTAATAGGATCAACACTGACATTTTAAAGGAGGTTCAGGGAGAAATGAAGGAATATTTGTCAATGGATACAATTATGGATACGGAACTAAGTAGTTCATATCCTGTGGAGTTTTTAAATTCACTTGAACTATCGGGTGTACCGTCACATAAATTTAAATTGAAACTAAGCATATATTAAAGTGTTGAAACTTCTGTCTGTAGTAATTTTTAAAAATTGTTGATCTCAGCCAAACAATCAAATTTAGTTATCATATTGACTCATTTCTATTATTATACCCTTACCCTTTATCTCTCATACTTATTTAATACCTCCACTGCGGGCGAAGCCGGGGGTAAAAAGCTAGTTGTTATATATTTTTTAAACAAAACCCTCCCTTCAACATTACTACTTGCGGTGTACTCACTTGTAAATGCTTTGCGTGGACACATCACTCCAGAATATCATGCCGGTGCGGAAGACGAAATCCAATGCGGTCGCCGATTTCGTGCTATTCACAATCGATGTCATTTCCATGTGGTCCAAGGCGATTTTCCTGATGTCATGACGGCGCGCCAACAACAACGATGCATGTCCCTCGGTCGCCTTGCAACGCGTATGATTGCGTGGATCACGCATATAGCCCGCTTCGCATTCGCATTTAAAGCCGCCAACCTCGTTGATGCAGATTTGTGAGCAAGCACCCGGATCTTCGCATTCATTAATGTCTACGCAGGTCTTGTTGTCGGTCAGTTTGTAGCTGCAAGAGGAATTCGAAAAGAAGCGTATATGAATACATATGAGTTTATAATCGCTATGAGTGCAGGTGTGTGCACGGCAATATTTATGCGGTAGGCAACTGCTGCAGTGGTTGCAAGTGTTTGAGTTTCCCGATAGACGCTTTTGTATGGCGCACAAATGCATGCAAGGGGTGGGGGGTGGTAGACGGTGGGACGTGCAATAATTGCGAAATTGATTACTTTACGGTTGACTTGAGGTATCAATGCGCACAGCAATCGCTGCCAGCACATACTAAACCACATGCACACAAACACACTTTCTATGTACATACTTAGGTATATAAAGGGTCTGAGATGTGCGTAGTCTGTCTGAATCAGCTCAGCGGACAACATGAGTGCCGCACTTGGCAGTCAAAGTCATTTAAACCTGCTTGCGGCAAACGCACACTATCCCATTCCCAGGCACAAGAACAGTTACATCGATTGTCCTGTACGCTTGATTCACATCCTTTTAGGATTAGAGCAAATACGGTTGGCAATGAGATTGGAAGCGAAAATTATCGTTGCCTTAAGTGGAGTGATGTATGCTTACACATCAAGGATATTGGTTCATCAGTTTATACGCATGGAAGTGTGTGTGTACGAGTATTGGCAGCCTTCGATATGCCAGCTTTGAGTAACGGAAATGTTTAATTAAAAATTGGTCGGTGCTTGATGCGCTTCTTCATAAGATTTAATATGGCTGTTAGGATGGATATTGCGTTGAGTAAGAACGAATGCTTCTGAAAGGAAATGCACTGTGCCAACAGAAGGAATATTATATATTCGTCTTTCATAAAATTTGCGGGTTATCTGATGAATTTTTTTTTTGGTGAAAGTTGGCGTTACCATGCCTCTTAATAGGGTTCTTGTACATATCTCAAATATTAATAAAGCTACGTGAACTGAATTTGCTGAAAACATTTTTCATGATTATTTTTGATTATAACCACGCCCACTCCTCAAACGAAGTTTGGGTTGAAAACTTCGTCAAATCTCTCTGATATTTTATCGAAATTCAGAGGGATCATTTATTTTTACTATGTGTCTTTCTATCAAGAATTGGTAAAATCGAGTCATAACTACCCCTAACTCCCAAACAAGTATACCCAAAATTAGTATTTCCAAACTTCCGACGGCCTTTATATCGAGTAATTCGTGAAATAATTTAAGGTAAAGGGATTGTATTGAATATAATGGTGTCGAGTTTATAGTTAAAATCGGTTCAGGACCCACCGTATATACTATATATAATGATATACGTTATTGTAGTGGCGTTTATGCCTAACATATGGGTCATATTATGTGTCTTTAAGTCTTTGTCTATTCCCCATCAAACTATTATAATTTTGGTTATTATAACTATAAGTTTATTACAAGCATCTAGAACTTACCCAGAGTTGCATTCACAGTGGTAGCCAATCGGTTCATCGACGCATTTGTGCATACAACCGCCGTTATTCACCGCACACTCATTTATCGAACACTTGCCCGCCGGCTCATCCTCTCCATCCGGGCAGTCCTTCTTGCGATCGCAAACCTTCGATAGCGGAATACATTGCCCACCACCGCAATTGAAGTGTGTAGTAGCATTGCATTCGGTGATTTTGGAAATGCCTGCAAATATATTAGAGAAAATAGTTATTAAAGGAAAATATAAATGAAATAATTCCAATGTATTTATTTCATATGCGTTTCCAACTTACTGCACTTCAGCTCATCACTGCGATCCGCACAATCGGCCTCGCCGTTGCACGTCAAATGACCCGCTATGCAGGAACGATCGCCACACTGGAACTGATCCGGGCGGCATGTTGTGTTGCGGCAATTCTCCTGCAGCTCATCATCGCCATTTGGGCAGTCCTTCTCGCCGTCACACAGCCAGCTGTGGTGTAGGCACGTAATACGATCGCGGCATTGAAATTCGTGTGACAGACACGGCGTTATGACGTGTGTGGCGTTCTTGTCACACGATTGCTGAAACACCAACCAAATGAAAATGAGCAGATTATTGAAAAAGTTCGTAATGACAGTCATCATATTCGAGCAGGTAAATAAATAGAGAATTCTTTCGAAGCAAATAATCAAAAATATTTTTGGTGTTGTGAAGTTTCGTTAATAACACTGGTAGTACGAGAGCCCACGACCAAAACCATGTCTCATAGCAATACGGCAAAAACCCTATAAAATCGTTAGATTGTATGATTCTGAACCCGACTAGGCGTGTAGTAACGGTCGAAAGTGTAGCAACTGCGTGGGAGGCCATTTCTGCTGTGTCAATAAAAAAAGACAGTCGGTATTATAGCAATACGTCTGATAGTGAAAATGTACATAGATTTTATAATTGTATTACGTAAAATTTTGTTTTCAGACATTTTGCGCTCAGGCTCATTTTTGAAAATGTCAACAAATTTAGCCGACCTGTATCATAGCAATACGGATAATTTTTTTTTCAACTTTTCGTATTGCTGCCAGGATTACCAAAAACCTGTTTTCAGACACTTTAAGTGTAGCATATACTCCCAAAAACGAAAATAACGTTTCGGAGTCGCCTGACCGACGCCTCTGTTAAATGTTTTTTTAAATTTACAGCCTTCATAGATATTCAAGAATCTCCCTTGTCTATTATAAGTACTTTGACAGATTACAGATATCATAGAACACACTGTTTTACTTCTCCACTCGCTCACTCCCACTAAATTCTAATCAAAGTGAAAACAGGCCATTACGCTCCTGTCCCTTTCTTTCTATTATACAGCTCACTCGCCAGCTGCTCCAAACGTTGGAATGACGCTCACTTAGTTGTCATACGTTGTGCGGTTGTGATGGTGTAAAATGTCGGACCTGAGTTGTGTGTTTTGTAAAGAAACAACGAATGAGAAAGTGAAAATATTTACTGAAGGGACGCTGAAAAAGTGCAAAGAAGTGGCCGAATATCGGAGTAAAAAACAGAGAGTAAACTACTTCAACTTCATCCTAGTTTCCTTTTGTGCGATTTAGTTATTTCAGTCCTTTAACTGCAATGTTACTGTTTCGGGTAAATTCTTTGTTAATTATCATCTAATAAATTTAAAGTCGCAACGTATTCATTGATTTGTAACTCAATACGATTTTTAAATGATATCTGGGTATCGAAAAGTTGTCTGATAGAGAAGGTGCTACACTTAATTTGTCTAATATACATTTTTTGCACATGTGGACAACTTATTTTATCATGTCCAACAATTTTCAGACATATTGCTATGATACCGATCCGTAAAATTTGTTAACATTTTCAAAACGGTCTCAAAATTTAATGCGTTCACATTTTCGTCTGAAAATTGTTTTGTTCGCATCAAATAACCAAAATTTACTTTTTTGTAAGTTATTTTACGGGTTTGCGCTACACCACTAACGTCTGAAAAATATGTTTCCGGTATCTCAGAACTATCATTCAACTACAGTCTGCAAATCAGACATATTGCTATGATGCAGTTCGGTAAAATTCTTTGACAATTTTGAAAATTCGGTCAGATCAAATGCTACGCGGAAAATGTCTGATATTGGTATTTTCGAGTTCAAGATAATCGTATCTATCGATTTGATGCGGTTTTGGCCGTATTGCTATGAGACAAAAATTTTGGTCGTGGGCTTTCGTACTATGGAAATATGGGCTATGGAAAAGAAGAGCTATCAAGAAAATAAAAGCTCAAATATGTTTAAATTGTTAAGGTTAGGTTAAGTTAGGTTCCGCTGTGATAGTTTGTTTTCGGGCAGGTCTTGACAATGATGGTTCTGTGCGTGGGTACAAAAACTAAATGAAAGTTTGGTATTAAATCTTGTTTAAGTAACCCCTAGCTCGAGGGTCCGAAAGGACTCCTACATCTATTATTATATAACACAAACTATTAGCTTAATATTCTGGAAAATAAACTCGTTATAACTGAAGCAAAGTGAATAACCGTAAATTTAAAGAATTCCTCGGATATTTGTTGTACTTAGCTAAAATGCAAATTTTGCTTTATTGTGGCGGAAAATTCTGCATGGAGAAATGCGAAAAGAATACTTTGTCGAATATTGCGTACATAGACTCGCACATATCAGCGCTTGTATAAAAATACCAGTTAGCTTCTACTCTTTCGTATGTCACGCTTATACTCATAGCAACGACTCAATTTCCGGCTAAGCATTTTGTCGGTTTGAAGACGAAGAAAAGAATGTAATAGAAAGATTTTCCACCACTGCACACTAATATGCAAATGCAAATGTACATATAGTCAACAACAATAACAAACATGCTCTTAAAAGGCTTTTGGGAGAAAGCACAAAAGAGTTACGCTCTGAAAATTAGAAAACAAAAATTTATGCGAATATTTCGAATGCCTGTGCTTAACAAAGCCGAATGTGAGAAGGAAAAGTGCGCAGAGCAAGCACCGCAGAGATGCCATTTTCCTAAGGATAACCTGTGCTTGTGCAACCGATGTACGTTAGCTTGTGGCAGACACATGTGGTCGAGTAGTGGCGCACCGCAAAATATTCTAAACGTTGCAACTATGCACGAGCAACAACAATAGGATACAATATCCGTTAAAAGCATTGTGAACGCATAACCAAATGATGCATGAGCGCGTGTGCATGTACATATATCTTTCTTGTCAGCGTGCTCAAAAGTATGCAATGGAAGACAGCAATTTTCAGTGCAGATAAGCAAATGTGTTCCGGTGCAGGTGGAGGTGAAAGCCAATAATATGACTAAAAAATTTAATATATATAATTTGGATGATTGTTTTCTAACAAGGAACTCAACTACTAAATAACGTTTGCTTGAGTAGCCGAACGAAAGTATTGTCTTTATCGACCGACTCTACTTTACTCCATATATGCAAAGTTTATTCTGCTCTATTTTACTATACTGCACAGTAAAATAGTCTAATATTACAGACTAGTCTAACCTAGTCTACGTACTCCATTTTAGTTAAATAAATTCTAGTCTGGTTCATTTTAGTCTAGTCTATTATAGCCATTATAGTGAAGTTAACTTTAGAGCCTAGTCTGCCCTATTCTAGATTAGCATATTCTAGTCTAGTCTAGCCTA
Source organism: Zeugodacus cucurbitae (assembly GCF_028554725.1). Lineage (NCBI taxonomy): Eukaryota > Metazoa > Arthropoda > Insecta > Diptera > Tephritidae > Zeugodacus > Zeugodacus cucurbitae. Next base: position 4,220,249 of record NC_071667.1, read on the forward strand.
TTCTAGTCTATTTTAGTCTAGCCTATTTTAGTCTAGCCTATTTTAGTCTAGCCTATTTTAGTTTACCCTTTTCTAGTCTAATCTATTTTAGTCTATTTTAGTCTACGATATTCTAGGGTAGCCTATTCTAATCTAGCCAAATTTTGGTCTAGTCTATTTTGGTCTAGTCCATTCTGGTCTAGCCTATGTTAGTCTACCCAATTCTATTCTAGGCTATTTTAGTCTACCCGAGTCTAGTCTATTCTAGTCCAGTCTATGTTAGTCTACCCTAATCTAGATTAACCTATTTTAGTCTAGTCTAGTCTTCTCTAATATAAGCTCCTCTAGTCTAATCAGCTCTTATTTATTCTAGTCTACAAGAATCTATAAGATATTCACTACTCCCTACTTTCATCTATAAATATGTGATATACTCATATTAGGCCCCTGTTAA